>NC_061117.1:50424057-50538592 GCF_002878395.1 Capsicum annuum
GTTAAATTACATAGGATCCCTCAAACTATTTCTAGTGATAGGTACTCAATGTTCCATAATCACTTTTGGAATTCGATGTGTGGTAGGATTGGTACAAAATTGCTATTTTGAACTTCTTCCCACCCATAAATCAATGACCAAACAGAAGTAGTAAATAGGACCTTGGGTTCTATGCTACTCTCCATGGTTAAAGGTAACATGACTTTTTGGGAGGATCACCTACCCCTAGTCGAGTTGGATTATAATTGTGTTATCCATTCAACTATCGGTATTACCCCATTTAAGTGTGTGTATGGTCTAAATCCCCTTACCCCTTTAGATCTAACCCCTTTATCTAGTGATATTTTGCAGAGTTTATATGGAAACAAAAGAGTTGAAGCCATAAAAAAAGTTGCATGAAAAGGTAAGACTCCGTCTTGAGAAGAAAAATTGAGAAATTTCTAAGAGAGACAACAAGGGGTGAAGAAGGGTTATGCTTGAACCGAGTGATTGGGTGTAGGTGCACCGTAGAAAGGATCAATTTTTAACTTAAGGAAAAGCAAAGTTTATGTCAAGGGATGATGGCCCCTTTCAAGAGCTTAAAAGGATCAATGATAATGCATATAAGATCGATCTTCTTCCAAAATACCAAGTGCACAACACATTAAATATATGTGACCTCTCACTCATTGAAACCATTGAGGGTTATGAAACCACAAATTTGAGGTCAAATTCCTTTCAAGATGGGGAGGATAATATGGGCATGAGGAGTTCAAAACTAATTACAAAGAGCCATGCTCTGGAATTGACTTACCTTTCACCCTATTTTAAAGGTTTGTCCTTTTGGATTACCTCGGTCAAGGGAGTGGCGATGATACTAAATCCTTTGACAAACCCCCTATAAGAACTAGCCAACCCATGGAAGTTTCATACTTCACTAATGGATTTTGGAGTTGGCTAATTCTTTATAGAATCTATCTTAGATTCATCCACCCCGTCTCCTCTTGATCTTATAACAATTCTGAAAAACATAACTTCATCCATACCAAAAGAGCATTTTTCAAGATTAGTATAGAACTTTTGATTTCTAAGGACTTCTAACACACTTTGCAAATGTAAAACATTCTCTTTAAGGGATTTTCCATAAACTAGGACATCATCAAAGTACACAACAATAATCTTCTTAATGAATGGTTTCAACAGATGATGCATTAAACGCATAAAAGTACTAGGAACATTAGTGAGGCCGAATGGCATGACCATCCATTTATAGAGACCAACCTTGGTCTTGAAGGCAATCTAATTATTGAAAACACACATGAACTATTAAATTCATCAAGCTTAGCATCCAATTGGGGAATAGGGTGTCGATACTTTACCATGATCTTATTGATGGCTTAGCAGTCCATATACATGCGCTATGTTGTATCATTCTTTTGCACCTGCCGTGCCCCATTTTCCTCGCGGAAGGCATTATTCGACGTGTCAAACTCTTTTTGGGATGAGTTGAAAACGGGTGTGAAGAGTCGCCACCTAACGTGTTAAGGTACGTTAGGGCACCGGTCTAGGCTACTACGGACCTATTTTGTCATTTTTTCTTAGTTCACTAGAATTCCGGTTAGGGTTCAAATTACCTCGAAAGGATGGTGTTAGACACCTTTCGAGGTCCACAAAGGTGGTTCCCAGCAGAATACGTACTTAACATGGGGATTCTATATGATCAAATAAAGTCTCTTATTTTACCATTAATTTAATATTTGACTAAGCGAGAAAGCAATTAATAAACAAAACACATATTATTTTATTATTTCTAATTGTTGATTATCTAAGTGATAAATATAAATAAAATATGTTAGTAAGACAAGCGATGAGAAAGAAGGCAAGACAATTCATGATAAAGGGGACTGCTCATGTAATAAACTAACTACCCCAAAAATACACATAATGTAAATAAATGACTAAAAAAGAAATTGTTCAAACAAAGAAATGTTTTGATTTTGTCCGGATTAGAAACCCAACTTGTTAATAATCATCAATCCCAAGGGCCGAACTCTTAGACAATTAATAATGTCATTAAGCTCGCCGTTGATATTTGGTGGAATCATCATTTTCGAATGACTACCCGTCCTACCCCCACCTAGGATGGATGTCAAGTCTAAGGGCGTTTTATGAAAAGGATAAAACTAACGTTTTTAGTAATACTTATCGTCCCACCTATCGTCCAAGAGGAATTGGACTTTGCTATTTTGGATTTCTATTCTAGATTAAAGGAAATCTATGTGGCCTAGGATTCGAAGCATGAACATATTGAACAACAAGTAGCACGTAATAATCCCAAGCTAGACTCTTGATTAATTAAAGTTTATTAATGTGATAGCATGTGAAGACAAGTAATTATATATTATTTCATTAACCTATAGGCATGATATCTAAATGTTCAATCAAGTGGTGATAAAGGACAACTGTGATTCGTGTATGCAACAATGTAATGTGTGTTCATGAGGGGTATCAAAAGTATGGTAAATATGTCAAGAAATATGCTTGTGAATTAAGTTTTATAAACTATAATAAGAATACAAGAAACTAGTAAAATATTAAAGGATGTGTTAACATGCTAGGAATGCACTTAAATGCGAAGAACAAGTTAACATGTAGAAATGTAAAGAAGTACTTGTATTTTAGCATGCTGGAAGTCAACTAAACATGCTGTAAAAATTAATTAATCATGCTGAAAAATTAATTAAACATGCTAAAAATAACGTTAAGGCGCAGTATTTCATGTTGATATGCTGTAAACATGCCACGAATGACTAAAATCTAATATTTTAACATGCTATAAATGTAGGGAACTAGCATTTTAAACATGCTGGAATTCAGTCTAAGTGCTAAAATTTATTTAGATGCCCAGAAAAATCATTTAATCGTGCTAGAAATTAATCTAAAATTGCTAAAATTGATGTAGACATGTATAAACTTGATTTAAGACATGCTGGAAACTAATTTAAGTTGCTAAACTAGATGTTGGACATGCTGAAACTTTAATGTTAACATGCTCAAATTTATTTTAATATGCCTAAAACTATGTCTACACGCCTAAACATGTAAAGACATACTAAATAAGTTGTGCTTAACATGCGAAAATTAATGTAACAAGCTAACGTATCAAAAATATTATCATGTCTTAATTCAATGGATATGTTAAAAGCTATTAGTATGCTTAGTTTCAAATCAATATGCTTAACATGCAGAAATATGTCAACATGCCCATTGTCAAATTAATATGCTCGACGTCGATTAATATGGTATGTTGATTTTAATTAAATCAAGATTAATTAACAAACCGTAGATTAAGTATCTAAACAATTCATACATTTATAAATCCTAATATGTGTGCTTAAGTGAGTCACATAGCATGTAACAAATATAAACTTAAGTTATACCAATGTATACCGTTCAAATAGCACGCATGTCCCTGCCTCCTGAAGCAATCCCCCAAATTATCACAATTATCACACAGAGAATGAAATTACACTGATAGGGCTTTACCTAATTACCCCTAGCATATCTTAATTAGGGGTCATGTTTGCTACTGAGTTTCACAGCAATACCACAATTATCACACAGAGAATGAAATTATGCTGATAGGGTTTTACCTATTGATCATGACAAAATATAGTAATAAGAAAAATAAAGCAATAAATAATCCAAGTGCAAATTGCCGCAGAGAAATCAATATTAATGATCTAATGGTAAGCATGAAAGTAACAATGAAAATTATTTCTTTTTCCTTGAGGATTTTCTGTAGGAGTCTTAGTAGAAAATTTCGTGTCCAAAATAAGGGAAAGAAGGTCCTTTATATAGTGGGAGGGAAATATTTGATTAAAGGAACAATATAATTAAAGATCAATTAACAAAATATCAATTCCTTAATTACCTTGGTCAAATTAATTAGGAGGAAAAAATCTCGCTAATAGGACTATTAAAAGAAAACAAGAAAATTAGTCACTCCCTCAATCAATTGAGATCAATTTGGAGTAATTAAATATGTAAATATTGTCATAAATAGAAGAGTAAAATCTATCCAAATTAAGTAGAAAGAAAACTCTAAAAATAGAATATAATTAGGAATTGGCATATGTAATAGAGAAAAATTAGTGAGAGGAGAGAATCACAAGGATTCAAGCAGCTCAAGTTGACATATTTAAAACATGTACTGTTTGTTATTCAGCATTTAAAAGGAACGGGAGGAATGGGGGACTCAAATTCATCTTAGAGAACCAAATTAATTAACAATTGCAATTTAGCACAAACTTTGAAATTGTGCAAAATTCACAACTCATCTTATGAAATTAGGGCTTTTTCATGTATACTAGTTTATGGAAGGGTACAGATGCATAAGTAAACGAATTGAATCAAAACTCATAAAATGATTTAGGCAATTCGCACCAAAACAAACAAGCATGTAAATTAAGGTTTAATAGATCAAACCAGTCAACAATCATAGGGAGCTTGAATAACACTCATGAAATAAAACAATAGAAAACACGATAAGAAAACAGGGTAAAGAAGATTGAGAACTCAAAAATGCAAAATCAAACCTTTGTCACAAAAAATATATTGTTTCCTATGAATTTTAACCAGAATAGCGATGATGGTGGAGGGATTTCGCCGGCTGATTTCGCTGGTTGCATGGCTGATTTCATCGGTTACATGGCTGATTGTTAATAACAAAGGTTTGGACGTGAAAAATGCTATTGTATACTGGAGTGTATTTGGGATAGAATGAAATAATGACGTATGGAGAATTTTGACGATGTTGAGGTCGGTGAGTTTCAGGATGAGTTTACATGGTGGATGAATAGATGGAGTGATACTCCTGAAAATAGAAATAAAAATTGCCTCTGTTTGTTGTTCTTGCTCTGTTACCTGCGTCTTTACATCACTCAATAACAAAGGTTAGGCATTTATGAAATAAACAATTGATAAATGTAATGTAAATGTGAAAATAAAAACAGCGTATCTATTGTAGCATGGAATTGTATGATTGACTGATTGGCTTCTTATTGTGGAAATGTGTGATCAACTTTTAGGGCTTCTCATTGTGGAATCATGTGATCAGCTACTTGTTAGTCCCGCCATTTAGCTCAACTAGATGAAATGGTTAGCACGAATATACATGTATGTTTATAAGTTTAAACAATGTAGTGAAAATAACCATAACAAGAGGAAATAAGAAAGTGTATCTTGTCACAAGAGGGAAACTCTTTGTTCATATAGCTTTGAAAAGGTTATACTCAGGAAATTTCTTGATGGAGTTGTGATTAACTCCATTGACTTTCCAAAACAATGCTTAGTTCGGATAATTTATCGAGAGAGGGTAATGCTTAACCCAACTGACTTTCAAGGACAATGCTTAGACTTAGTCAGTTTTCTCGAAAGAAGGTAGTGCTTAACCCACTTGACTTTCCAATGACAGTGCTTAGCCATAGAGAAGTTTAGATAAAGGAGTGCTTAACTCCATAGACTCTTCGAAACAATGCTTAATTCGGATGATTTCTCGAGAGAGGGTAGTGCTCAACCCAACTAACTTTCAAGGACATTGCTTAGCCTCAGTCAGTTTCTCGAAAGAGGGTAGTGCTTAACCCACTTGACTTTTCAAGGACAATGCTTAGCCTTATAGATATTTATATAGATTAGTTATTAACTCCATCGAGTTTCCAAAATAATGCTTAGTTCGGATGATTTCTTGATAGCGGGTAGTGCTTAACCAACTAACTTTAAAGGACAAAGTTTAGCCTTTGTTAGTTTTCTCGAAAGAGGGTAGGGCTTAACCCATTTGACATTCCAAGAACAGCGCTTAGCCATAGAGAGTTTTAGATAGAGTAGTGCTTAAATCCATCGAGTTTCCATAACAATGCTAGTTCGGATGATTTCTTGAGAGCGGGTAGTGCTTAACCCAATTAACTTTGAAGGACAACACTTAGCCTTAGTCAGTTTTCTCGAAAAAGGGTAGTGCTTAACCCACTTAATTTTCCAAGGATAGCGCTTAGCCTTAGAGAGTTTTAGATAGATTAGTGCTTAACTCTATTGAGTCTCTAGAACAATGCTTAATTCGGATGATTTCTTGAGAACAGGTAGTGCTTAACCCAACTAACTTTCAAGGACAATAGTTAGCCTTAGTCAGTTTTCTCAAAAGAGGGTAGTGCTTAACCCACTTGACTTTTCAAGGACAGTGCTTATCCTTAAAGAGTTTTAGATTGAGTAGTGCTTAACTTCATCGATTTTCCGAAACAATGCTTAGTTTGGATTATTTCTCGAGAGCGGATAGTGCTTAACCCAACTAACTTTTAAGGACAATGCTTAGCCTTAGTCAGTTTTCTCTAAAGAGGGTAGTGCATAACCCACTTGAATTTCTAAGGACAGTGCTTAGCCTTAGAGAGTTTTAGATGGAGTAGTGCTTAACTCTATCGAGTTTTTGTAACAATGCTTAGCTCGGATGATTTCTCGAGAGTGGGTAGTTCTTAACCCAATAACTTTTAAGGACAACGCTTAGCCTTAGTCAGTTTTCTCAAAAAAGGGTAGTGCTTAACCTACTTGACTTTCCAAGGACAGTGCTTAGCCTTAGAGAGTTTTAGATAAAGTAGTGCTTTACTCCATCGAGTCTCCGAAACAATGCTTAATTCGGATGATTTATCGAGAGCGGGTAGTGCTTAACCTAACTAACTTTGAAGGACAATACTTAGCCTTAGTCAAGTTTCTCGAAAGTGGGTAGTGCTTAACCCACTTGACTTTCCAAGGAAAACGCTTAGGCTTAGAGAGTTTTAGATTGAGTAGTGCTTAACTCCATTGAGTTTCCAAAACAATGCGTAGTTAGGATGATTTCACGAGAACTGGTAGTGCTTACCCCAACTAACTTGCAAGGACAATGCTTAGCCTTAGTCAGTTTTCTCGAAAGAGAGTAGTGGTTGGCCCACTTGACTTTCCTAGGATAGTGCTTAGCCTTAGAGAGTTTTAGATATAGTAGTGCTTAACTCCATCGAGTTTCTGTAACAATGCTTAGTTCGGATGATTTATAGAGAGCGGGTAGTGCTTAACCCTACTAACTTTCTAGGACAATGCTTCGCCTTAGTCAATTTTCTCGAAAGAGGGTAGTGCTTAACCCACTTGACTTTCCAAGGACAGTGTTTAACATTAGAGAGTTTTAGATATAGTAGTGCTTAACTCCATCGAGTTTCGTAAATAGTGCTTAGTTCAGATGATTTCTCGAGAGAGGGTAGTGCTTAACCCAACTAACTTTCAAGGATAATGCTTAGCATTAGTTAGTTTCTCAAAAGAGGGCAGTGCTTAACCCGCTCAGAATGCAGAACGAGAATACTTAACCTTATGTCTTCATATGGTGTATAGCATACTCAAAATTTGTACTCATTACTCTATTCCTGTACTCAAAGAAAAATTGTTAGTTTTAGAAGGGGGGAAAGATTGATTCGTTTCTTTGCTGGCTCCTTTATTCAAGTCTTGAATCCATTGTATATATATTGATTTCTTGAGATGTAATCCTTGATGAATTTTTGAGGATTCCTCCTCAAAAATTTCTACCCCAGTTCATGGCCTTAATCTTGCTAGCCTTGAATTTGTTGAAATGCTTCTTGATAGAATTTTTGAGACCCTCTTAAAAATTCTGCCCCAGTTACATGTCTCGTCCATCTTAAACTTGTAGAATCATAGAATTTTTAAAATCATTTCAAATATTTTACTCCAGTTATATGTCTCAGAAAAATATAAAAATTTCATTATGATAAGACCGAACTCCTCAGGAGCACCTAGTCGAACGCAGTTCAAATTACATAGGAGAAATTTATATTATTTTAGGCATAAGTAAAGATTATAGTAAGTCAAGTGCTTCAAATCCTAGAATGAGGAAATAATGTGATATCTCTTCCTTAACATCAAATAGATGTCAATGCTTAATCAGTATTAGGGTATGGCCCCGTCACACTTATCACCTTGGTATCAATTAGTGCTTGAATTTTTTCCTTTAAAGCACGACATTCATTTGTAGTGTGGTCGGTAATCATTGAATGGTAAGCACAAATTTTGGAATGATCAATCCATGTCATACATGTATTTATTACAATTGCAGTAATTATAGTAATGTATCCATCAACCCTTAATCTCTCATAAAGATAGTCTACAGGTTTGGTAAAAGGAGTGTACTATCTTGACTGATTTTTTTGATGCTTGGCTTGAGTTATGACAAATTAATTGGGTCATAGATTTGTTGGTGGATAAGATAATGGTTGTTAAATGGTAGTTGCAGGTATTTATAAGTAAGAAGGTTGTTGAAATGGATATGAAGGTGCCTGATATACGGGTGTTTGGCATTGAAGTGAAGGATGTGGTATTTGGTAAATTGGAAGGGTTTTGGGATCTTACATAGTCAAGACAGCATTTACTTCCTTCGTGTTATTTTTCTCATCAGCCTGTGAATTCTTTATCGCTTGCAGTGCCTCCAAATTTGTTATCATGCCATTTTTAATGCCTTCTTCAATTCTCTCGCCCAATTTTATGATGTTATCAAGCTTTTGATCCTCTACAAAAATCATCCTTTCATAATATTGTGGCTCTTGGGCACGAATGAAGAATTCCATCATTTTACTTTTATGTAAAGAAGGGCATACTTTAAATGCTTTACGTATCCATCGTATTCCATATTCTCAGAGTGATTCTATAGTTTTCTTTTTTAATTTTTCAATATAGAACCAATCAGGTGTATTCACAATATTAAACCCAAATCTTTCTAGGAAATCAGAGGCCATGTCGGTCCATTTTGACCATTTTGTTGTATCTTGTGTGACATACCATGATAAGGCATCTCCAGTGCGCCTTCTCATGAATAACTTCATAAGAATCTGTTCGTTTTTACCGACTCCTGCCAACTTGTCATAGTATAATTTCAAGTGGACTTTCAGATCTCCAGTCCTATTGTACAATTCAAATCTAGTAGGTTTGTACCCCTTTGGCTGTTCAACATCAGGGTATATGCACAAGTCCTCATAACTTATCCCGTTAAACCCCTTACTACCTTCAAATTGTTCCAATCTTTCCATCATAGATTGGATAAGGGTGATGTTTGCTGGAGGTTTGGATTTATATTGATGGTGGGTAAATGGGGTCAATTTGACATAATTTGGATCTAAAGTATGGCTGTTTGGATCATGAAAATGAGAAATATTTGTGATAAACGTTGGCGGTGTACTGTAGGTATATGATGTTGTTTGATTATTTAGTTGAGCTGGATATGAGTTTTGTTTAGGAAGCGTGTATATGTGGCAGAAATTGTTTGGGGGTTGTGAAATAGGAAGTAGTGGTAAGGGATGGCTTATAAATATGGCAGCGGTGTTATCCTCAACTTGTGGTTCGAAAGGAGCATTCAAAGCAGGGGGTAGATGAGACAAGTTACGGGCTTATGACAATTCGCCTTGTAGTTGAAGGATTCTTTGTTCTATTTGTAAGATCTTCTCATTATGCTCATTTCCAGTTTTATTCTTATCAACCATTTCCTTTGATGACTAAGCTTTAAGGGAATAAGACTGAGCCCAATTTAATTGATATGATGGGCAAGAGAATGCGCGAATCAATCCTTGGGGTGTGGGAGAAAAATCCATAATGAAAATTTTAAAAAAATTAAGTTAGTAATGTAAAGGTAACATATAGGGAAATAATAAACATGTTAATAAAACGTTCTATAATGGGTGGAAGCTTATATTCCTATAACACTCAAAGAAAACATTAGTCTAAACGAAATGGTTGTGCTATATTTGAATATCGGGACCTCAATTGTAATCTGCCTTTATATGCTCAAAAGTTGGGCCTATTAGCTCGATGCTTTGGAAGTGTAACTGAAAGTGAGAAAAGAAAATATTTTATTAGATTAAGACTGGACCCAAAGTGGCCTGCCTACGTATCCAAATGGAAGTCAGCTCGAACGTAATTCTTGAGGGTAGGGCGAGGATAAGGAGGCACAACATTTTTTCTTAGACAATGGGAAGGAGGGCTAGAGTCTTTTCAGATATTGAGCATATTTATCATATTGTAGATTGTCATTTGAGTTCGGTATTCAAATGCTGGACAACCTTAAAATAAAATAAGTAAGGTAAAAATTACCACATAGTACATAATTTCAGCACGTAATATAAATACAAAGCAAAAGTCATTTTAGGAGGAAGTCTAAGCCTTAGTAAGCGTTCTAGGAATAAAGATTTGATCTCCTAATGCACGAAGAAGGATAGTGATAGAATGTGATGTCAATTTTGAAATTGTGTTCATAAGGAAGACAAGGAAAATAAGAAATGCTTAAGGTCGACTTTCATTAAACATCAGATTTGTTGATTTACATCATATTGTTGATTCATTCAACTCCATACAGAAACAGTGATGGACAGAAAAAAAGTTTTATTTTGGTGAGACCGAACTTATTAAATGAGCGCCTACGTATCCACAAGGGAATCAGGTTGATTGTAGTTCAAATTACATAAGTAAGGAAGACATAAAAAGGAAAATGCAGAATATAAAACTTGAAGGAATTTCAAATATTTGGGAATCTGGAGTAGAGAATCAACATGATATCTTCTTCTCCAATGTTAGCAAGCGCCAGTCAAGCTTCGAAAATCAAGAAGCATCAAAATTTGACCCCTTTATGTTTATCACTTTGGTGTCAATCAACTTTTGGATCTTGTTTTTCAAGGAAAAGCATGCCGTAGTAGTATGTCCTTTCATCCCATAATGGTAGGCACACGTTAGGTTGGGGAAGTACCTTCTAGACTTGGTATCGCAAGGCACGGAAGCAATGGGTATGATGTAACCCACATCTTTAAGTCGTTCATACAAATTTTCTATGGGTTCACCCAGATGAGTGTATTGTTTGGATGGATCTTTCTGAAGCTTATGTTAAGGTTTGGTAGACTCATTGGGTTGTTGATTTGTGGATGGACTTGGGTAAGAAAGTGGAGTGTAGTTTGATGTTGGAGCAACAAATGGAAGCGGGTACCAAACAGTCTATGAAAGAGGTTTTGTGAAGGAATGGAGGTAATAGGCTTGGACATGATTAGAGGTTGGGATAATTTCTGGAGCTGGGCACCGTATTAGTTGAGGTAGGGGTAATCTTTCTTCAGGCTTTGGAAATTTGCCTCAGCTATGATCTTTGTTTTTAGCTTTTTGTCGAACCGCCTAACAAAGTCAGTTGCCAAATCCCAAGAAACCCATTTACTATTATCATTTTCGGCATACCACATCAATGTTGGACCCTTAAGTGAACTAACAAAGAGTTTCGATTTTAGGCTATCACCTCGACCTATAGCCAATAGCTTGTCTAGGTACTCCTTCAAATGGGAGTGAGGGTTTCCAGACCCATCATACAACGGAAAGTTCAAGTCCTCAATTTTATCCTTGTCTTTGTCCTTAGCCTTGGGCGACTTATTCATCTCAGGCTGTTGAGTTGACCCTGCCTTAAGGTTAGGGATTTTTCCTTCCGTTTCCTTATCCTTTCCCATAGTTGTCAACCTATTGAGCGTTTTCTGTAGTGAAACTGAATACCAGATTAAAGATCCTTGTGCCCCAAAATCAGGTGTGGGTGAGGTTGTCAATATAGGAGATAAGACAGTGTAGGTGGGAGTAATGAATCAGTTTCGGATAATGGCTCAGGAAAATCTGGTGGCATTTCAACCGAACCTTGGAGATTAGTCATTACCCCCCTAATTCTTTCTATTTTCCCTTCTATCCTTTCGATGTTGGAAATAACTTTATTTTGACACAATCCTAAATTCTCATGTTCCTCGTCGCTATTGACAAGATAGATAAACATTGCTTGACTAGCCATCCTTGATGTTCAACTTTAGTCGACCTTAGGAGAAAAGACTTATGATTAGAAATAAATAGTACCCACAGGAGTGTAGAATGAATATTCTACTCGTTTGAAAATAATGAGTTATGCTCATTCAGTGTGAATAGACGTTATGAGAGCTATATGTGACTTAGGGATTGTGGAAGCTAAAGTACGACATGAGTACGAAGATATTAATGTCTGAGAGTCTTGGTAGGACAATAGTATATAATTGTTGGAAACATTAGGAAGAGGATATCCTAAAATAATAAGTTGCACTAAGAGATTGTGAATAAGACTAAAACTTTTATCGAAGTAAGAGTTGATCCTAGAGATGATCAATATGCTAACGGATGAGTCAGGAAGATAAATTGAAGGTAGGTATTGAATAGGCCCTAAGAGTGTATTGTAGTCTCCAAACATGATAAGAATTCTAAGAGTAAAAAGCTCTAAAGTGAGGAACACTAAATAAAAGGAGAGACTTAGGCAAGAATGGAAACAACAAGATAGGCAAGATATAAATACATACATAGAAATGTAACACATAGCAAATAATTTTGAATCCTTTTGAGGTTGTGAACCTCTTTGGACTTTGAATGAGACTAGAATTCAACGCGTCAAGACTGCCATGGCATCCTATGTTTAATGGGACACATATTCCTTAATAAAAGGAATATGTATCCAGGACCTAAAGGGCAAAAGTGGGTTTATGACATGGTTCCCTCGAGTAGACAACTCGAGAGTGGGAAAGCTTGTGGCTGTTAACGCACCGCTGATCGACCAATCCATAAGAAATTTCTCAAAGGGTGTTTTAGGAAAAAATGTCCATGTATTCACACAAACGTTCATAAAAAGAAAACAAAAGAGGTTTCCAAGTGGAGGAAAGTAAGAGCGGGATGCCAGTTATATAAAGCAGTAACACATAGCACATAGCAACACCATATAGAATGCTTTAGATATATAAAAATAAACACTAAAGCACATAAATAATAAGAGAGAAAGTAGTCATGTAGAAGTATGAATAACATGTAAAAGGGGAAAGAGGGGGGGTTAACATGCATAAATTAATTACCAATAAAAGTAAAGTAGACATGGAGACACATGAATATAAAAAGAGAGAAGGGAAGGATACAAATAAATCAAGATGTGAATAAATAATGCGAGAAGAACATATAGAAAATAAATCATGTCAGAAGCAAACATTATGATAAAAAAAATAAAGAAAATCCCACATAAAGAACAAAATCGTAATAGTTAGAACGTAATAATCCTCATGGAAGGAGGGATTCGACGTGACAAACTCTTTTTCGGAGTCGTTGAGGAAGGGTGTGAAAAGTCGCCACCTAACGTATTAAGGGGCGTTAGGGAACCGGTCTAGGCTACTACGAACTTATTTTGTCATTTTGTCTTAGTTCAACAGAGTTCGGGTTAGGGTTCAAATTACCTCGAAAGGAAGGTGTTAGGCACCTTTCGAGATCCGCAAAGGTGATTCCCAGCCAAATTCATACTTTACATGGGGATTCTATGTGATCAAACAAAGTCTCTTATTTTACCATTAATTTAATAATTGACTAAAGCAATTAATAAACAAAACACATGTTATTTTGTTATTTCTAATTGTTGATTATCTAAGTGATAAAGATAAATAAAACATGTAAATAAGACAAGCGAGGAGAAAGAAGGCAAGACAATTCATGATAAAGGGGACTGCTCATGTAATAAACTAACTATTCCAAAGATACACATAATGCAAATAAAAGACTAAAAAAGAAATCGTTCAAACAAAGAAATATTTTGATTTTGTTCGGATCAAAAACCCAACTTGTTAATATCAATCCCAGGGGCCGAACTCTTAGACAATTAATAATATCACTAACCTCGCCGTTAATATTTGGTGGGATCATCATTTCCGAATGACTACCCGTCCTCCCCCCACCTAGGATGGATGTCAAGTCTAAGGGCGTTCTATGACAAGGATAAAAATAATTTTTTTAATAATACTTATCATCCCACCTATCGTCCAAGAGGCATTGAACTTTGCTATTTTGGATTTGTGTTCTAGACTAAAGGAAAGCTATGCTGCCTAGGACATGAAGTGCGAACATATTGAACAACAAGTAGCATGTAATAATCCCAAGTTAGCCTCTTAATAAATTAACGTTTATTAATGTGATAGCATGCGAAGACAAGTAATTATATATTATGTCATTAACCTATAGGCATGATGTCTAAATGTTCAATCAAGTGATGATAAAGGACAATTGTGAGTCGTGTAGGCAACAATGTAATGTGTGTTCATGAGGGGTGTCAAAAGTGTGGAAAATATGTCAAGAAATATTCTTGTGAATTGAGTGTTACAAACTGTAATGAGAATCTCAGAAACTAGTAAATTATTAAAGGACGTGTTAACATGTTAGGAATGCACTTAAATGCAAAGAACAAATTAACATGTAGAAAAGGTAGAGAATTACTAGTATTTTAGCATGCTGGAAGTCAACTAAACATGATGAAAAAATGAATTAATCATTCTAAAAAATTAATTAAACATGCTAAGAATAACATTAAGGCACAATATTTCATGTTGATATGCTGAAAACATGCCACGAATGCCTAAAATCTAATATTTTAACATGCTATAAATGTAGGGATCTAGCATTTTAAATATGATGGAATTCAGTTTAAGTGCTAAAATTTATTTAGATGCGCAAAAGAATTATTTAATCATGCTAGAAATTAATCTAAAATTTCTAAAATTTATTTAGACATGCGTAAACTTGATTTAAACCATGCTGGAAACTAATTTAAGTTGCTAAACTAGATGTTGGACATGCTGAAACTTTAATGTTAACATGCTTAAAGTTTTTCTAATATATCTAAAACAGTGTCGACACGCCTAAACATGTAAAGACATACTAAATAAGTTGTGCTTAACATGCAAAAATTAATGTAATAAGCTAACATATCAAAAATATTATCATGTCTTAATTCAATGGATATGTTAAAAGGTATTAGAATGCTTACGTTCAAATCAATATGCTTAATATGCAGAAATACGTCAACATGCCTAATGTCAAATTAATATGCTCGACGTCAATTAATATGGTATGTCGATTTTAATTAGATCAAGAGTAATTAACAAACCATAGATTAAATGTCTAAACAATTCATACTTTTATAAATCCTAATTTGTGTGCCTAAGTGATTCACGTGGCATGTAAAAAATATAAGCCTAAGTTGTGCCTATCTATACCGTTCATATAGCACGTATGTCTCTGCCCCCCGAAGAAATCTCCCAAAATTATTATTACATCAATAACAAATGTATCTTTACAATAATATTACAAACCAATTTAGTAAAGAATAAAAATAAAACTAGAATTGAGGGTGCGCAACCCCTTCCACACTCTCTTCAAATATCATGACACCTGTTAGATACAATCAAAGCAGCCATACATGCACAGAATGGAGAACATTGATAACAACATATGATTACAGTCATGAAACAAGCGAGACATAGAAAAGTAGGCATGCAAGGGCTAACTAACTTAACTCCTAGGGGTCATGTTTGCTAATGACTTTCACAGCAATACCACAATTATCACACAAAAAATGAAATTACGTCCATTGCGCCTTACCGATTAATGATGACAAAATACAGTGATAAGAAAAAACAAGCAATAAAGAATCCAAGTGCAAATTGCCGCAGAGAAATCAATATTAATGATCTAATAGTAAGCACGAAAGTAACAATGAAAATTATTTCTTTTTGCTTGAGGCTTTTCTGTAGGAGTCTTAGTGGAAAATTTTGAGTTCAAAATAAGAGAAAGAAGCTCCTTTATATAGTGAGAGGGAAATACTTATTAAAAGGAATAAAATAATTAAAGATAAATTAACGAAATATCAATTGCTTAGTTACCTTGGTCAAATTAATTAGGAGGAGAAAATCTCGCTAATAGGACTATTAAAAGAAAACAAGAAAATCAGTCACCCCCTCAATCAATTAAGATCAATCCGGAGTAATTAAACAGGTAAATATTATCATAAATAGAAGAGTAAAATCTATTCAAATTAAGTAGAAATAAAACTCTAAAAATAGAATATAAATGGGATTTGCCATATGTACTAGAGCAATATCACTGAGAGAAGAGAATCACAAGGATTCGAGCAGCTAAAGTTGACATGTTTAAAAGATGTAATGTTTGTCATTTCTAATTTAAAAGGGACGGAAGGAATATAGGACTCAAATTCATCTTAGAGAACCAAATTGATTGAAAATTACAATTTGGCACAAACTTTGAAATTGTACAAAATTCACAACTCAAGTAATTAAATTAGGGCTTTTTCATGTATACCAGTCTTTGGACGGGAACAAACACATAAGTAAACGAATTGAATAAAAACTCATAAAATGATTTATGCAATTTCCACCAAAACAAACAAGCATATAAATTAAGGTTTAATAGATCAAACCAGTCAACAATCACATGGAGCTTGAATAACACTCATGAAATCAAACAATAGAACACAAGAAAGGAAAAAAGGTTGAAGAAGATTGAGAACTCAAAAATGTGAAATCAAACCTTTGTCACAAAAAAAAATGTTGTTTCCTATGGATTTTAACCGGAATAGTGGCGATGGTGGAGGGATTTCGCCTGATGATTTTGCGATGAAGAGGAGGCCATTCTCTGGTGGGGCGGCGATTGTGGCACGCAGTGGCAGTCATTGCTTCCTTCTTTTTGAGTGTGAGAGAGAGATCTAGAGGGAGTCGGATGAGAGATAACGGGATTAAGGTTTGGGTTTCCAATTTGAGTGTATAAAAGGAAAGGAAAGAAAGTTTTGATCTCAGCCATCAGATTTGTTTTGGATTGATAGCTGATATTTGAACATGGAAGATATTAAATTGGACCTTATATTAGCTATGATGGTAATAAAATGGGCTACAATTGTAGTGGTTTGAAAAAGAATTAGGCTAAAAATGTAAATAAATTAGGCAAAGTGACTTTAATTAGGCTGTTATTTAAAAAGTAGTATTAGATAATAATAATAATAATAATAATAAAAATAATAATAGTAATAATAAATAATAAGAAATAATAATAAATAATAACAATAATAAATAATTTTAAATAATTGAAAACTAGACGATGTATTTTCAAAACATGTGGATGTGCATAATTACGTGAAAAAATAATTTAAATTATATAAAATGTTGTATTTGAGTCTTAAAAATTATAAAAAATGATACTAAAAGCTAAAAAATAATTTATGCATTTTTCTAAATTATGACTGTGACATGTTAGTATGTATTTAATGTAAGATAATATGTAAAAGTATTGATAATTAAAATTAAATAATTTTGATAAAAGTGGTATCCTAAAAGTGATATCGGGAGGTCAAAATTGGGTGTCAACAACACCAACAACACTGGAACCACACATGGATTTATTCTTTCTTTGATTTACCCCTTGTTTAGGAGTTCTTAAACTTGTCTTTGAAGTTCTTAGGTATCTATAGGGTTACTTTGGTTTGCCGGTTTGTTAGGAAATTGAGATCTCAGCACAAATTCTATTTGATGCTCAATTCCCAAAAGTGGGAGTAACCCTTACGGAAGTTCCTTTAGTAACATATCTTCAAGATCCTTTAAAACAAAGGAGATAGAATGGGGAATAGAAGAAGTAGAAGGCTTAGTATTAAAAAAATAGGCTAGGAGAAGCATGGGTGTTTTGTTATCATTCTCTTTTAAGAGATCTTTCATACTACCCAACATTACCATAGGCTCCTTTCTCTCTGATTTTATTGATCCCTCCCCTTATTCACATTCCATCCCCTAAGCTTTCACTTTTCTTTTTCTCTTCACTTTCTCCTTAAACTCCATCAATTGTAGATAGACTTCACTCACTTATGATGGTGAGAGAGGATAGAGTGTAAAATTTTGACCATTGAGTTTAAGAGAATACCGGTTGGTTCTTCCATCATTCTTAATAGACCGATCATATTGCCAAGGGATTCCCAAGAATAACTGACATGCTTGAATAGGGATCACATCACAAAGCACCTCATCTTGGTTGTTTCCTTCCTTGATCCAAATCACAACTTTTAAAGTTACCTTGAACTCTCCATAATCATTAGACAATTAGAGTTGTTAAGGACTTGTATATGTTGTAGTGGTTAGCTTCAGGAAATCAACCATGGTGGCACTAGAAACATTAGTACAACTACCACTATCAATGATCATTAATCACACACCTCCTTTAATAAGACATTTGTTATGGAAATAAGTTTCCCTTTGACTAGGATCATCCAAAATCTAACTAACCATGATTTGCCTTACCATAAATTTAGTTACTTCAAGATCACTACCTTGCGGCCAATTATCTTCTTCATCTCCTTTCTCTTGTATGTCATCTTCTACTTGCTCTCCATCTTGAGACTTTTCATGATTCTCATCTGATTCTAACCCTACGTCTTCTCCAAAATAATTTTATTTGCCTTCCCTAAGGATCACATTTCATCGATTGGGACATTAATATGCCTTATGTCTCCACTCTTGACATAAAAGCATTGTAATTCTTTAGGATTGGAAGTAGGATACTTGTTACCTTTATTTATTGGAGGATACTTTAGAATGGTTTTCTCTATGGGCTTTTTATCAATGAATTTGCAATCTTGTGCATTTTCCAACCCACGGATGATTGAGCTATCTCCATATTCTTACCCTAAGTAGTATATGATGGATGACCCTTTAACTTGTAAGCTGCCTTCTCTTTAATCTCCCTTTTAATTTCCAAGGTCGGTTGGAAGAGACCATCTATGGTTTAAAACTTGTAAAGAATCATGTGAGAGAAGATGTCTTTATTCAACTTGAAGAATATGATGTCATGGTTTACTTATTATCTTAGATGATCGAGCTTCAAAATCAATTATTGGAACTCGTCATAGTAAGTCATGACACTCTTGCTACATTGCCTGAAGTTGTATAACTTGGCAAGGTGTTCATTTCTATAACTCTCTGGTAAATATACTTGCCCCATAAGTCCCTTTGATATATACCATGGAGGGGTTTTCCCTTATTTAATACATTTTCGAACCACTTGGCATAATCCTACCATGTATTATCATAACCTTCACAATGGGATATGACATAACTACTCTTCTTCATTTCGGTGAGATTATTGAATTGAAAGATCCTTTCACAAGCTGAATCCCATATGAAATAATCTTTGAGATCACTCTCTCTTTTGAAGGTTGGAAGACTAACTGTGATGGAATTCATCCCCATAAATCAATCTTGGGGGCTGTTTTCTGCATTTCTCTACCACAAGGCATTGGACCAACTCTTCCTCCTTGGCCTCAAAATCCCCATTGATCCATATGAATACCTTTTGTATCTTCTTCCATTATGTAGGCCTAATCATACGCTCTATGATCCTCTTGTTTTTCCTCCCTACCATCTTTCTCTACATAGATTGGTTGGTTTTTGTTAAGTGGAGCTTGGAATTAGGGAATTATATTTGGTGGAGGTTGAGGCATTTTGTTAAGTGGAACTTGGAATTGAGGAATTGGGTATGGTGTAGATTGGGGAATTTGATTTCTAAGTTCTTCTTGTTGGACTTGGTTGAGATGAGGATGAAAATTTCTAGTAGGGTTTTGTCTTTGAGAATTAGTAGTAATTTGGGTGGTGACATTTTGTGGTGGCCTTGGTGGATTAAACATTTGGTAGAAGGTTTCCCGGGTAATGGTAGTGGAATTTTTTTGAGCATGTCCACTTGAGGAAACATGGAAATGTTGAGGAGTGGAGGGACAGGAGTTCCTTTGACTTTCCACATGATCCAACCTTCCACTCATAGTAGATATATCCCTTTTAATTGATGACATATCCCCTTTCATCGATGACATATCCTCTTTGATTGATACCACCTCCATTTGTAGTCATTCAAGGCTACAGTTGATAGCTTCAAGAGTGGCCAAGATAGTATTATTAGAATTGTTGTCCATGGTTTGACAAGTTTCTCCATCTGTTGTCATTGTACTTAAGAAAAAAACACCAAAAAAAATAACAAACTCGGTAGCTCAAATAAAGTATCCTCACAACTCTTGATACCTTGCTTGCCTCACATTTGGATTCACATGTGTTGAATGTTGGCTTATACTCTAGTGAGAATTTGAGGGATGGTATCTACTCTTGTCCAGAATGGATTTTTGTTTTTATGATTCAAAGAAATTCTGTACATATTTCAGCCAAGAAGCTATGACAAATTGAGAACAAGAAAAACATACAAAGAACAAAGAAAATGAAAAAAATGGATTCAAAATTAATTCACAAATAAGTAGGTGATTATTAGTTGCTAATTAGCATCAAAATCAAGAAAAATAAACATAAGAATCAAAGAAACAAAACTAGGAATCTAAATTTGTGCTTAGGGAAATTGGACAGTTTAGTGGTGTGGCTTCCCCAAAATTGGCGATGAATGTTAGTTGACGTTTTAGAAATTACATTTTTCCAATTTCAATTTCAATCTTGCTTCCCTTTGGAGGTGTTGTAAGCGCTAATTGGATAGAAAAATACAAGAATTGGACACTTCAATTGTTCTTTCAAGCTCAAGAGAGTTTGATTTTTTTTGTGGTACCCTCCTTTGTAATTTCATTTGTCATCTTTTTTGAGAATATTCCCGTTTGATGCTTTTTGGTTCTTTATTTCTAAGAAAGACTTGGAATATTCTTTGGACAAAAAAGTACCACACTTTCTCTCACCTTTTTTTTGGATCAAAAACTCACTTTTTGAATGTTCTTCTTCAATAGTATATGAAGATTATGAAGAACACCAAGAACATTCAAAGTTGACCCTTAAGCAAATGACCTCGGAATTGAACAGAATTTTGAGATTCAAACATATTTTGAACTCGCAGACACAACCAACACATGTTCAAGACCAAATTCTCAACAACAACCTTCCAAAATTTGAGATCCCACCTTCAAGTTTCTTTAACTCAATCTCAACAATGGTGGATGACACAAATCAACCCGGAATAAGCTCAACTTAGAGATCTAGACTCTATTAGTGATAGGTAACAAGGATCTAAAATTAGAAACATACAAAAGACATCAAAATAACCAAGATTCAAGTCTTGGCCTCGGGGTAGAAACCAAAATATTTTTTTTGTGGGATTTTTTTTGACACTTCTTTTTTTTGATTTTCAAGATAGCAAACCCAAGATTGACTTCGTAGTAATGAAATCAAGTTGGGTTCTAATACCAAATGATATGAATCAAGCTATGATAGATGAAATCTACCTAAAGAAGCAAAAGATAATCAATGCAAGAAAGTAAAGATATATAAATTGACATAAGAAAATATAAGGAATTAAAAACCAATGAATGTATCAAACTCAAAGACACTTAATACTATAGATTCAAACACCAATTTCCTATGTGGACCAAGAGGGATTCAATACCCTTAAACCCCTCGTTTCTAAGCAAACAGTCACACAAAATTCACCCACACTCTTTCAAAAGTAATGTTCATTCAACTTCAAAACAAAGCTAAGGAAAATAACTCTAAAAATTGGCTATTTATAGTCTACTACATAATGGGCCCAAAACTGACCCATGACCAAAATTACTAAATTATCCTCTAGTGAACTTACTACTCAAATGTTGCAAGTTCACACTTACTAAGGTGAAATCCCTTGGATGGATTCAAAACATATTCACACGCATCCATCTTCATGAATAAGCCTTGAAGGATTTGGAATTCCCGAGCTTGGCTCCAAGTAAAAAGTTTTGAACTCCTCATGCCCGTATCAAGTAGGCATTTTCTACCTTAGACTAGGCTAAGATATCTAAATGCACTTTTAGATGACAAATAAGCTGTAATTACCCCTAAGATAGATATTCTACTAATTGTCTAAGCAACTAAGTTAAAGCACCTAAGTTACGGTTTTTGAATGGCCTAAAATATCAAACTAACCAAATTATGGCCAAATTAATCACCAACACCTAAAACCCATCCCAAATCTAACATAATATCATAATAATACTATGCCTAACTCAATATTTGAAGGGCCTGGCTGGACGCCAAAGAAAGCTAAAAGAATCTAACAAATCCCTGACATTCCATTCTGAGAAGCTTTTGCAAAATGTCATACTATCAAAATCATATTGTACTCATCAATACAAGAATAATGATACCGATATTGCACCATTGATATTTTGGTCAAAAATCATACAAAAATCCTATGTGGGTCCTATTTACGAAAATCGCATTTCTGATGCCAACCCAACATTCCCTTATGCTCAAGGAGTAATTATCCTAAAAAATAAGTGGAATCCGAACTACCTTGTGCTAAAATCAAGCCTCTGGGCGTTGGAGATTTTGAACGATAAAAGGGGAAAATCAACTATTAATTCGAAGGAATCTTACCAGAAATTTGAAGAAAATTGAGTAATAATTGTTAATTAAGCTTTCCGAATCACCCACATGGTTCAATACCAAGATTTTCCTATCTTTTAGGGTTTTAGTCTTTAGAGAATGGGTGAGAAATGGGGAAAACGGGCTGAAAGGTATCTATTTATTCCTATCATAGGTGCTCGAGTGTCGCTATCTCAAACCAATCCTTAAGGTCACCACGTCTTGCATCTGCTAGGCTAGTTGCGATCGCTACATATGTATCATGACTACGACGCTTGGTGACTTCCAAAGCTAATACGATCGCTACCCCTAGCATCGCTATTCGCAATTGTACCAGATACATTTGAGACATGTAATTTGTCATGTCTCAGCCCCGTCTTCGGGATTTATCCAAAATTCCGTATATGCTAACAAGCTATGAAACTATACCAAATTCTTTATTCGTAACTCAATGGCGCGGTCAGATTTCCTTTCGAGATTGTTTTGATTAAAAGTAGGTCCCACACCTATATTTTTTCTTAACTTTCTGACTAATAGGTCAAAATGAGTTTGGGTGCCTCAAAATTAGAACAAAGAGTCCACCTAGCCCAAAATCAACATTGTTTAGTTGTTAGGACATTTGAATTGGCATATGAGGCCGTTTGACTAATGTTTTCACTTGGTAGCCAATTTTAACTAGCGAAGACTTTAAAATAGAGAATTGGCTCTGAAAATCAAATGAACTGCCTGATAATTGAACTGTCAATCCCACCAAGTAGTATTATGGAAAATGACATATAGGGTCATTATAATATCCACTATTAAAGCAACTTTTCCCTGTGAATGTTCAAGGGTTAGAATGTACTAGAAGCCTTGAACAGGTGAGAATACTGGGTCTACATCTCGCTCTCCATCCCCAAGTATCCTACTGTATGGGGCAGTACCTTCAATAGACCTTAACTATTAAAATTTCTCTAGTATGCAACCACCTGACACCACTAGCAAAAATGAGTGCAGGCTTCTCCACGAAGGTCAACTACTAACCCAACTGGACTGAGTTCCATCCAAGCACATGAGATGGATCAAGAATGTATTGCTGCAACATAAAAACATAGAAAACCATATGGAAAAAAGCAAAATCTTGAGGTAAGGTTAGATCATAAGTCACTTTACAAATTGTGCAAAGAATATAGAATGGCCCAATATATCTTGGGCTGAGCTTTCCATTCCTCTCGAATCTCATGACACCTTTCATGGGTGACACTGGAAGAAATTCCCTATCACCAACAATGATCTCAAGGCATGAAACCTATAGTCTCCATAAGCTATCTACCTACTTTGAGCCGCTCTTAACCTGTACTGAATCTCCCTGAATTTATACGATGACTCCTAAAGAAAATCAGTACCATGGAGTCTAATCTAAAATGTTTCAAACAATCAAATTGGAGATCAACACCGCCTACCATTCAAGGCCTTAAAAGGTACCACCTCAATACTCGAAATATAACCATTATTATATGTAAACTCTGTCAAGGCTAAGTGCTACTCCCACTAACCTTTAAATTCCATAATACAGGCTTGGAGCATATCCTCGAGGACTTGAATAGTCCACTCTGTTTGCCAATATTTCTACGGATAGAAGGATCTAATTAGGTCTATCTTTGTTCCTAACTACTCCTAAAAATCTCTCTAAAAGCCGGAAGTGAATGGAAAACCTCATTTCAAAATTATAAATACTGGCAGACAAAGCAAATGGACTATCTCATGTAGATAGATATAGGGCTAAACGCTCATCACTGAAGGAAATTTGAGTAGGAATGAAATGTGTCAACTTGGTCTATCCATCTATAATGACCTAAATACAATTTGAACCATGGGAAGTGTGAGGCAAACCTTTAACGAAATCCATGGGAATTCACTTTCATTCCCCTCGAGAATGGGCAATCTCTGAATCAAATCATCCAGTTGTAGATGCTCGACCTTTATCTGCTGACCACATAGGCAACGAGTTACATAGGTCTACCATATATCTCTTCACGCCACTCTACCAATAATATTGTGTCAAATCCCTATACATCTTAGATGTACCCGGATGATTTGAAAATCTAGATCTATGAAACTTGTGCAAAATCAACTAAAATAAGTCATCAACGCTCGAAATACAAATGAGAATATCAAATCTCAAAACATCCTAAGAATCTATAGTAACCCTCTTAGAAACACACTCAACACCTTATCACAGATACAATAAAGCCTACAATCCTCAAATTGGCGATCTCAAATCTACTCACATAGCATAAATCTCATCTCAACAATATAAATAATCCTCTTAGTGTCTAAAATATCAAGTCACACCATTAAATTATATAAGGACTAAATATACTATGCCAACAACCTAAGAAAAGCTGAAATAGAAGCCAAACTACCTATACTTACTACCCTCCAACTCAATGTGTCTTCTACAACATTCTCCTTGATTAGATGATGCAAGATAGAGATACTATAATACTTGAGCAACGCCATCCATCTATGCTGCCTAGCATTGGGCTCTCTTTGGGTCATAAAATGCTGAAGGCTATGATGATTGGTGAAAATCTCACAGTGCACACCATAAATATAATGCCTCAAAATCTTAAGCACGAATACTACCGTAGCCAACTTTAAATATTGAGTGGGGTAGCTACGATCATGCACCATGAGCTTTCTCGAAACATAAAGGATGACATGAACCTGCTGCATTAATACACAACCAAAAATAACACCAGAAGAATCATAATACATGGTCAATCCTTCACCCTCGATAGGAATAAAAAAAAATCATCTAAAGTAAGAAATGCATGAGCTCCCAAAATCTTGAATCACACTCCTTGGACAATCAGAAAATAAACTCCTTCCAAGTTAATATGCTTATAGGAGCCTAAATAGTAGAAAAAACCTTGATGAATCATCTATGATAACCGGCAAAACCAATAAAGCTATGATCCTTAGCTGGAGATGTAGGCCTAGCCCAATCACGAATAGCCTCAGTCTTTGTTGGGTCTACCATAATCCCATCCTAATACACCATATGCCTAAATAATGTCACAACTTATACAAAAACTTATACTTGGAGAATATGGAAAAAAGCACATTCTCTCTCAATATCTAGAACATAATCATATGATATTGCGCATGCTTCTCTCTACTCCTTGAATACACAAGAATGCGATTGATGAAAATAATCAAGAAGGAATGCGATTGATGAAAATAATCAAGAAGGAATCCAAATAAGGAATGAACACTCGATTCATCAAATCCATGAAAATTTTTTGGGCCATTAGTCAATCCAAAAGACATCACTAGGAGCTTATAATGACCATAATGGGTCCTAAAAGCTATTTTTGGGATATCTTCAGCCTAAATCTTCAACTGATGGTAACCTAATCTCAAATCAATCTTAGAGAACATTATTGCACTCTGAAGTTTGTCGAATAAGTCATCGGTGTGAGTCATGGGATAACGATTCTTCACCATTACTTTATTAAGCTACCTATAATAAATACACATATCCATAGAGGCATCATTATTTTTCACAAACAACATAGGAGACCCATAAGGTGACAAATTTTATAAAATGAAACCCTTACCAAGAAGATCATAAAGTTGAGAATTCAAATCTTTATGCTCACAGGAGCTATATGGTAAGGTGTCACAGAAATATGTTCGGTGCCAGGCTCAAGATCAATAAAAAAATCAATAGTACAAAAAGGAGGTATACCAAGTGGATCGGTAGGGAAAACGTTAAGTAATTCGTAGACTATAGGAACGGAGTCACGCAACAGACTCTGCCCACTAACATCTTGAATATAAGTGATGTAAGACTCACAAACCCTAAAAATAAGCCTCCTAAAACACATATAAGAAATAATCCCCATTGTCTTAGGGATAACAGCTCGCTACCATACAACTTGGGTTACATTGGGCATGGCTAAGGTAATGGTCTTTGAAAAATAATCCATGACGGTATGATAGTTGGTGCAACCCATGCCTAGAATTACATCAAAATCTACTATTTCTAATATAATGAGATCAACATAAGTATCAACTTCTTTAACAGTCACAACATATAATCTGAAAACTTATTCAATTACTAAAGAATCACCCATGGGAGTAGATACATGTAATGGCTTGGATAATAAATCAAAAGATAACTATTATCGTGGATTATAATAAGCAGACATGTACGGATTAATGGATCCTCAATCAAATAAACCAAAGGCTAACTAACGACATATCAAAATTTTACTTGTAACAACAACATCCGAAGACTCAACTTTGGGTCTAGCAGGTACTACATAAAACTAACAACGCCAGCTACCTGGATGGGCTCTTGATAGATCACCATCCCTAACATCTTGAGAACCACCTCGGGCACCCCCTTGGGACCAGCCTTATGACCATGAAAACTATCTTAAGTTGTGGGATGAACTACTGTAATAGGCAAAAGTCTCTAAGATGCGACAATAATCACCCCATGACTAGGGCACTCTCAGAAATAATGACCAAAAGCTCCACGACCATAATGAGTCACCTGAGTTGAACCAAAATCAAATGATCTATCTGACCCAGAATAGATTTCTTTACTAGAATAACCTAAAGATGAACCCCTCTAAGAATGACCACTACCCTGACTTGGGTGATCACTAACACAAAACTGACCTCTGTTAATATTCTGAAGAGTTGCCTAAATCAATCGACTGGGCTAACTCTGAGGATTATACTATAATATAGAGGATATCTACCATGAGAACTGCTATATCTGAAATGGGAACTACTACGGCTCCCACTAAAATTGCCCTAATATCTAGGTCTCTTCTTGTTTCCCATTAGGCCTCACAATATATCTTCTCAATCTCCTAAGCATGATTCAAAACCTCAACAAAAGGCCCACGCACAGTAACCAAACTTTGAGCATACATGTGAAGAGGAAGTCTAAACCTATGAATAAAGAAATAAACCCTCTCATACTTAGTAGAAATCATAGAAGTAGCATGCCTAGTCAACTCGTGAAAATGAGCCTCATACTCTAGAACCATCATGGAGCCCTGCTTCAATCCTGAGAACTGATCACTCAAATAATTCCTAAGGCATGAGGCATGTACTTTCGAAGAAGATCTAAGATAATTGATCCTATGTTAAATAAGAAGAGCCAACTGTCCTAGAATTAAGATGACCTCTCTACCATTGTTGAGATTCTATGTCCAACTAAAAAGTAGTGTAGTCCACACCACAACTCTCACCTAGTCCAAAATTATGTAGCCTATCCTCACAAGAAATTAGAAACTCATATGCATCCTTTCCTGGTGCACCAAAAAACCAAGGCAGAGCTAATCTCAATAATTTGCAAAATATCTTTTACTCCTCAATAGACATAATAGGTTGGGCAACTACTGACTGAGTAACTCTAGGATACACAACTAGCGGTGCAAGAGGAGCCTTAACTCGGGGAGCCTCAATACCACTCTTATTTCTTGACTATGCAGCATCAGACAACACACCACCAACTAACCCTAAAAGCATCCCTAAGCACTGAAAAAAATAAACCTCGGTGAAGCCTAGGCTAGTCTTTATCTATCAATAGTTGAATGGCTTAGGAGAGAGGATAGGGTCTGGTGGGGCCTCCTATCCTAGCCCCTAACTGGGGACACATCTCAATGCTATTTAGGACCTCTAGCTCATCCAAGAACAGCAGCAAGATCACTAAGCTCAAACACAGAATACTCATCTCATGTACTGGTAGCATGTGTCCTAGCAATTTATGAAATAGTGAAATTAAGGGAATGTTCTATAACTAAGACTCTCAGAACAAAATAAGTGAAGAACTCCTAATAAGTTCCCGTAGCCTCCCAAAAATAAAAAACGGACATCATCGTTCCTATCCGCAGGACTCTTCTAAATACTTGCTCTTGTACCAACAATTTTAGTGTAGCCTAGGATCTGACACCAATTTTTCATGATCTAATTTGTGAGTCATGATGGCACCTACTAAACCCCACTCGTAGGTATGTCAAAATCATAACCCGGGGCTGAATGCAGTGTGTTAACTTTGTGGAAAATGCCCAATACAAGGCAAAAAAATATATACAACTGTATATAAATAAGGTAAGGAATTATTTAAGGAGTAATCTAACAATCTAGAAATCCACCCTAAGAACTAGTAGATCCAGTACAAGTGCAACTATAAATACAACTCAAGTCTTAAAACAGTCAATATAAACCTTTATTGAAATAAATGAACAAACATAAAGGATAGAAGGAAATAAGTGACTTCGATACTAAGAGATTACCCTATCTCTGAAAATCCACACAGCAAATCCTCAATTAATAGTGGAAACTAGTACTCAAATTTTCACCAAAAAGATGCAGAAGCATAGTATATGCACCAAAAGAATGGGTACTCAGTAGGGATCAAGTCCAACATCGCTATACATAAGTAAGTAAATAACCGAAATAATAGCATACCAAATGCAATTATAACTGCAAAATTTGCCCCAATAAGCCAATAAGTGCAGAAACGTAAATAACCCAATGTAGTCCCCTATAAGCCTGGATAGTAGACAAAAAGATAGTATAACATGAACCACCATCATTTACCAACTCTCAAGGTACAACCAAAATCTATCCATATCCTCCCATATTACAATAATTTCCACTTCCACACTGAAACTGATATATACCTCGTTAATATCATATCATCAATATCATACACCAAAAATGGACTGGAACCGATAATAATATCATTAATATCTTGAACCAATGTAGTAAGATAACATCTATATTGTGATAAATATCGTGACTCAAACTGTTAAGTATATCATCAATATTATAATTAATATCTGAATTTGAATCGTATGTATATCATTAATATTATAATCAATATCTGAGCTCAAATTGATTAGTATATCATTAATATTATAATTAATATCCAAAATCAAATTGATTAGTATATCATCAATATTATATTAATATCCAAACTCGAACCGGTAAGTATATCATCAATATTATCAGCAATAGTATAATCACTAGCGTACTCGATAACATAATCACTAGCAATCAATAAGTCTCAACGCTCAACATTCAACCCTTCATCTCTATCAAGTGACAAATTTTCTCAACATTACCTAAATAAGAAATTTTAAGACGTATGACAAACGTATAAAAGATTTTCGATAGGTAACACAAATCTTGGCCTAAGGTAGGTCAAAGCGCTCACTTCAAAATACCCAAAATACAATACTAGGAAATTTCTACCCTGAACAAGACTAAGGCATCAAAATCCAGTTTTAGACGTTAATCAAGGCTTAATTATCCCTAATATAGAAATCGTCCTAATGGTCTAAGAAACTAAGCTAAAGCATCTAAATTATGATTTTTTAAAGGCCTAAAAGATCCAACTAACCGAATTATTGGCAAATTGATCAGCAACACCTAAAAACCATCCCAAATCTAGCATAATATCATAAACATACTATAAGATAGCTCAATCTAAGAAGGTGGAAGAACCTAGACTACCTGGATGCTGAAGAAAGCTTGAAAAATCAACTAAATCACCAACTTTCCCTTCCAAGAAGCTTTTGCAAGATTCCATGCTATAAAAATCATATTCTACTCATCAATATAAGAGTAATGATACTCATATTGCACCTTTGTACTTAAGGTCCAAAAATCACACCGAAATTCCATGTGGGTCCTATTTATGAAAATTGCATTTTCGAATCAAACCCAACGTTCTCTTATGCTCAAAGAGTAATTACCCTAAAAAATGGGTGAAATCTGAGCTACCTCGTAGATAAAATCAAGCATCTAAGTTTTAGCAATTTTAAACAAGAAAAATGGAAGATCAACTATGAATTCAAAGGAAATTTACAACAACTGTAAAGGAAAATCGCTTAATAATCATTACTCAATCCTCCTAAATCACCAACAAGTTTCAATACCAAGATTTTCCTCTCTTTTATGTTTTTAGTCTCTACAGAATGGGTGAGTAATGAGAAAAATGCGCTAAAATAGGTCTATTTATACCCATCTAGGGGCTTGGGTGTTGTTATCCCAAATCGAGCCTAGCGATTGCCATATATTGTGGCTTTCCATGCTAGTCGCAATCGCGACATATGCATAACACTTATGGCTCTTGGTGACTACTAATGGTATCGCAAATGAGACCCGTAACATTGCTATTAGCATTGGCACCAAATACAGATGAGACTTGGAATTTTTAATGTCTCCGCCAAGTCCTCGGGATTCGTATATGCAATAAAATTATGAAACCATGCAAAATTTGATGTTTGTGACTAAATGGATTGGTAAAAATTCCCATCAAAGGTCATTTTGATGAAAAGTGGGTCCCATACCTATATTTTATTTTCTTAACTTTCTGACCAATAGGATAAAATGAATCCTAGTGCCTCGAGATTCAAACCAAGAGTCCACCTAGCCTAAAATCAACTTTCTGGAGCTGTTGGGACAATTAGAATTGAAATATGAGGCCCTTCAACTAATGTTTTCACCTGGTAGCCAATTCTCACCAGTGTATAGGTCAATAAAGAAATTGGCTCTAAAAACCAAACGAACTGCCCGGTAACCAAACTGTCGGTATAAGCAAGTCATAAAAGACTTGGATCATTACCAATGAATATAAGTTTTAATAAGAAAAGTGACTTGAAGGGTCATTACATTGTGATTATTTTACTTAATGATAAACACTCCAAATCTATGCAAATTCCATCTTTCTTCATTTTACACACCAAACAAGCTACGTATTCTTATTTAACGTAAAGTAAGATACAAATCATATTTAAATGTGTAATATGTAAGGATAATTATATTATAAATCATGACTTATAGCCTCATCTAAACACCTCAAACTTCAACTCTAACTCATCCTTGAGTAAACTCTACCATGTGTCTACGACTCTTTATTCTAACTGATACCTCACACATCAAGAATACCAATAGTATGACCATCAAAGTTCTTTTATATTTAAGCATTTCTTTTAATTTTAAGCTCACAAAAAACAAATTAAGACATACTAACATCAAAAATTGACCCGTGCAAGTATGTACATAATCATAGAAAAATCAATAGGAAATCAAACACTTCAAGCATGTTCCATTAAACATGTACCCTTATAATAAAGAATGACCTTTAAATCATATAAATTTATTCAAATATGGGTATGTTATGATTCAAACACTCATGCTCTTAAAGAAATTCATATGGGACAATAGGTGAACCATAAGCTTTTCTTTTCTATTTTCTCTACAAATACAAGAAATTTCCAGTCTAGGATTAAGTAATCTTCATTCGGTTGAATATAAAATAAGGGATGGGTAGGATAATGTTGCATAAAATAACTATTAGTACTTCCTAAGAACTTTTCTTTTTATTTAGTGCTTTATACATCAACCAACTAATTCCTCTCAATTTTCCTTTACTTTTTATGCATTTTATTCTTAAGCATACTTATGGATAGAAAGAATTCTCTTTTTGTATTATTTTTTCCCATGATATATTTTCACAACCGACCACTCATGTATTCAACCCACTCTCTTCTTCAAGCATAACAACTTACCACATATCTTCAATTTTTTCTCTAGATTTCTTCAAGTGCTTAAAACTATATGAGGTAAGTTTTGGTAAGATCTAGATCAAATGTTATGGTCTATGAATAAAAGGGATTAGCTTGCTTATCTGGCTATAAAAAGTTAAGCTAAAGGCTAAAAGGGGGCTGAATATGGGTATTATAGAAGGGTAGGCATTAAAAGAGGATTAGAGATTGAATGAGTATCATGAGGAAGGTCTATCCTAAAGTCTATCTTCCTATTGGAGAAACTATGGGAAAAAAATCAGGTAGACCCTCAAGAAACTCGCTAAATGTAGAGACTGTCTAAAGATATGGGTCTTCGAACTAGAATTTTTAACCAAAATAGAGGGTAGTTGTTACCTTTGAAAATATTATTCTAGATTGAATATGGAAGATGAAACGACGCTTTGGCATTCTAGAATAACTTTCCATTCAACACATATTAGTTAGGAAATTGGAATTTCATAATTTGGGTTCTACAATCAATTGAAGTATTGAAAGAATATAACTAGTCCTTGACTAATGTAACTTTACATTATACCATGTCTAACTCTACTATATGTTTTGTGGTATCTTTGTATAGAGTTTACGATGTTCAGTATCTATATATTCATGTATAGAAGACAAACTCTCCAAGTTGAGTGAAAATAGAGAAAGGCTCTATAAGTTATTCAAGACTAATTCCACATTCCAACCAAGAGGATACCTCAATTTGAGGTTTGAGGATGGCTAGCACAGTTCTTGATGCAACTAGAAAAAAGTTTTGTGAGTTTATGGTTTTTAAAGGATTGAGAAACCATATAGTAGACTTCAATCAATATTTGTTATTCTGAGTGTTGGACGGAACAATAGACTGTGTTAGAAGATTCGATCAAATTTGGGTTTGTGGTGGGGTTGGATAAATATTTTGACTTTTATAAATTTGTGACTTTTATATTTCAATTTGACCATTTATTTAGAAAATAGTGACATAGGGTCTGAAGTGTTAATTTATTAATACCGAGCTTTTCTTAAAATAAAAAATCACTACTTAGTCTAGAACATCAAAATAAGCCTAGAAGCACAAATGGTTTATTTCTATCGGGTTCTAAAAATATCCCGAGGGTCCATTTTGAGATTTAAGAAATGACATAACCCAAACTAGGGCTTGGCTATGTTGGGTGTCTCAAGTAGAACCGGGACCGGAGACCACCCCCCAATACCCAAATCGTTGACCACCCTTCACCCGATGTCGGATGAATTTTGAACATATAACAAGATAAGATAAAATCAAATTAAAGACATTGTAATGAGATTACAACTCCGAAATCAGCAACCAATTAGCCACCCCTACCAATCCTAATGCAAATACCAATTCCAATGCTAATATAATTACCGACATCGCCTATGCCCATAGTAGTCCAACAAACCCTCTAGTCGGGGCCAAAGAATATCTAGTCAGGACATGCCCCCAATAATAGATGAAACCAAAACCAAAGAAATAATAATGACATAAATAAATCCATAGCATGAAATAGGGTCTTTCGAAGTATGGATGATAGCCACTTCTGTCTGACTTAAAAGTTGTCCCTGAATTACCAATTCACTGAGCAAGGGGAGATAAAGTATGGTTGATTCCTATATTGCTTGGGGATACAACATCCAAAGATATTTAGTGAGGTAAAAGCTAGCATGTAACTCATGGTAAAAGATAAAGTAATGCCATTAATTCTAAGCCAAATAAAACCATTGTGAACAACCATGTGCAATTACATATATATATTTATACCATGCCAGGATAGGGAACAAGGTTTAGAATGTATTTTAAAACATTGGCCTGAGTAGTGTAGTATTTTAGTCGTAAATCCACCCACAGGCTATATGGTTCTAGTGTTAGCCTCTGAACGGGCCCCGTGCCTGTATCCACATGAACTGGAGATATCATAGATAGTCAGGAATTCCGTCGTAATATTCACCCTCCATAAAATATATACTTATCTGTAGTCTTGGGGGATTCCTATGTACCCCAAAAGCATATGGTCATCAAGACCAACCTTTATGTCGGCAAACATAAGTTTCCAATGTCTCTACTTTAGACACACACCTTCGCGGCTAGCTGTCATAACTCCCATTATTGCCCAATTAAAATATTTAACACATGACCAAACCAGACATTCCAAGATTCAATTATTAAGGCATTATTAAGTGGTATCATCATACTAACTATAACCTGCAAGAAATCGCATTAAGTCAATTCTTAGGGAATTTCCATGTACCCCGCAGACTGTATTATTAAAATCACTTGGGGGATTCTCGTGTACCCTACAAGGTTTTCAAAAACCATCTTTAACCATTTAACCATTTATTCCATGAATTACTTTCAAGAAATAAGTCAAGCCAAATACTTTGGGGATTCTATTGCACCACTAATTCAAATTCTCATCTTTCTCATAACAATAAACAAATTTTATAATAAAATATTGGGGTCATAATCACTTCAAAAGTTACAAGATTAGAGAAAATTACCATTCCCATGCACCCTTATGTTCAAAACCATATTAAAAAAATAGAAAACCATAATTAAACCATAAGAAAACATTATTCAATAATAAGCATTCAACCACCCAATCTTAATTTCAAAACCATAACAATACCATGAAATCCATACATTAAAACATGTGATATAATAAAATAAAAATGAAGGAGGAGTAACATGCTTGAAATACCAAGAAATTTGGAAGAGATAGCACCCTTAGAACCCTGATGATAACTTTTTATGAAACCCTAGACTTAACTTGAACAGAGAGTTTGAGAGAGAATGTGTAGAGTATTTTGTTGCAAATGATGTGATAGTAAAGTCCCATGGAAGGTTTAAAGTCATGGAGTCTAAGGGATTAGGGTAGAAAATGTCCAAAGTGGCCCCAACTTAAAAGCTAAAAATGCGTCTCTTTTGACTATGAGTAAACTATTGACTTGTAACCATTCCTTACGAATCATGACAATCAGTAGTTACCATGACAGTGACCAAGACCCCCATATACTGTCAACCTTATGACCCAACCTCTTAACTCATAACTGAACCCTATGTATCATAAGGTACAGTTGTAGGAAACTCATAACTCAAATGGGTTAGACAATGGACAATCAATGATTTCACCTTACGGCTCATAACCTATCCTCATGGCTCTTAGTGATTCATTCGTACTCAGAGTAGAGTTAAGCCACAAACTTACTATTTTGGTTATGGATCATCCTAACGACCCATCACTAGTCCTTATGACTCGTATCCCCAAGTCATAACCAAGGAAAAAACCCAAACACCATCGATTGGACACCCTATGACTAGAGCCAACGAACCAATCAAGACACCATATGACTCACATGGTCAAGTCATAATCAAAGCAGTAAGCTCAAAGATCAAGAAATTTTCAAGGGCCAAAATTTGAGGTGTTTCAATTCTCCCCCACATGGATCATTCATTCTTGAATGATGGGACATAGCATTGACCAGCACGATTAAACCTAAAACATCTCTACTTTTACCTTTAAGATAAAAAAAAATACAAAGGAATTTACAATATTTCTTTAACAAAGACAGAAAATGAGGATGTTAATAAAAACGCATACCTGAAACATGATTTTCCATAACAGGTAAGAGGAATGGGTATTTGGACTTTATGTCCCCTTCGACTTCCTAAGTAGCCTGTTCAACCATGTGGCTCCTCCATAAAACCTTTACCAAAGTTAAGTCCTTAGTCTTAAACCGATGATCTTGCAGATCTAATATTTCAACTGAGACTTTCTCGTAACACAAGGAATCTGAAATTCCCATCTTAATGTGTGAGCCTACGCTAACACATTTGATGCTTTTAACTCTAAATAATTGTAAGGTCTTGAGCAAATTTAGTTGTTTTTTATTAGTTTACTTTGATTTTTGCAGTAACAGTTGAGATGTAGAAGAACCAAAAATAATGGAAGGAAAAAGGCTAAAAAGTCAAGGAAAATAAAAGACAAGTGTGGCTGACGACGTTCATGATAAGTCATCAGCCTGGTGATAAGCTGTCAAAGATACCGTCAGCCTTAAATAGAGAATGAGAGTTGAAGACATTTTTGTGATAACATTCGTGATAAGCCTTCAGGTTGGTGATAAGGCGTCAACATCATCATCAGCCTTAGATAGTAAAAGCCAAAAGTGCAGAGAAGCTGACGACATCCTTGATAAGCCGTTAGACTCCTGATAAGCTATCATAGATGTCGGCGTCTATTTCGGCAAAATGTTACAACTTTAATTTTATTTTCTTATTGTAACGCCCCAAAATATAAGTCCTGGAGCATCACACGGTGCTTGAGGCTATGAGTAGCCTCAAGCTAACCCTTTGAGCCATTTTTATTTAGTTTAACATAAATCAACGGGGTTTCCATAAATAACCCTCAAATATCAACAGAGTAATCATCATCCAAAAATAAAAGAATTTCAAAAAGATAACAAAATACAACTTATTAGTCAACTCCCAACATCTATACTAGTCTTACAAGACTCTAAGAAAATCATTAAAACTAGCAAGCCATTGAGATATGACACAACTGGCTCATACTCAGTTATTAAATGTAAACAATTCCACTAAACCAACATCAGACATCACGTCCTCAGAACATGAGGACTCACCACAATAGAGGATGTTGAACAGCATGCTCGAAGAATCACTGTTGAACCTAGAACTGAGCACCTGAACCTATATTCTGAGAAAATGCAGCCCACATCTGAAGATGTGGTCAGTACCATAGAAAGGAACCGAGTATATGGGGTGTATGTAGTTGTATAAAAATCATCATCACAAATATTTATAAGAAATATGCAGGATGTAAGAAAGAATCATATAGCCCAAAGAAAATCATCATAATCATGAGAGGATTAAATAAGTGCAATAACATATGTGAGTCATCATATAATTTGTCAATCACTTTCAGTTCATCAAGAATATCAATTCTCATAATATAAATATCATTTAAATCTTTTGATAGAATAACTTTCACAATTTCACTTTCAAATCACTTCACCATTCACCATAGACACAAGGAAACACACACACACTGGGAGATCCTATAACCGACATAAACCATGTGAGCTACATGGAGTCCAACATACAACCCACATTTGGGAGAGCTGTCCTATCCTTGTCATCAGAGTAGGACTATCGATATCAAATCCACACAAACTAGTGATCACTATATAAATTAGCCTCAGGCTCACTCCTACAGGGGCACGTATTTCTAGGGAAGTAAGGTCTCTTTATACCTCTCATTCGGTGCTAAAGATTTCTCCCGAACTTAGCTTAGATCATTTCAAAGACAATCTACAACAAAAAAATTTCAGTAATATATAAATATACATCAGGAGCCATCATGTTTCCCATCTATCAAAATCAACCATGTTGTTGATTTCTTTCACACTCAAGTTCAAAACAACACCATTAAGACCAAACGGACAAACCATTCAAAATATCTGAAATATTCAATATCAATGTGCTTATAACACACTTTCTCAAAAAAAATACAATTTCCAATAGGGATTCATGACCCAAATATCAAAATCATGATAAATATCGTTCAAGATTCATGCTTTATATATCTACACATGTAAATTCATCTTTGAAAATCATAAAAATTAAGATTTGATAATAATCATCATAAAATAAGGGTTCATGCTTCAAATTCGTAAAAAAATCAAATAAAAATCATGCCTTTGTAAAGAAAAGTACTTTTGGGCACAAGAACGAAAGAGAGTTCTTGTCGACAAACCCCACATACCTTGAATGATGAACTTTAGATCGATATTTATTTTTGAGATGTTAATCGTGCCTTTGAATGATAGTTCTTGGAGTTCTTGAACTAGGAACTTTGAATCTTGAATAAATTTGCAGAGTTAATGGTGAACTTTGGAGGTTCTTAAAGTTGGATGTAGGAACTTAGGCTTTTCTTTTTGAGGGAATTTAATGAAATATAACATATAATGCTTCTAATAGGCTTTAATATAGGGTTTGGACAGATTTTGAGTGAGGGGGAATGACGAAAATGCCCCTAAAAATCAAATAATTCTCGAATCTGTCCTTTGATGGACTGTTTTGATAGTCTGAAGTAGATCAACCATAACATTTTACTCCGATATCCAAATTAGATGAAACTAATTTCATTAGAAAGAGAACTCTCATATCTTTTAGTTGATATATAGTATCTCACTCAGATCGTTGTGTACAAGGAATTATGATTGTTTAAAGTTGACCTAAAAATTTGCTTTTGGCAGGCTGAAGTAGATCGACCATAACTTTTTGCTTCGATAGACAAATTAGATGAAACCAATTTCATTGGAAAGAGGACTCATAGAGCGTTTCGTTGATATATAGTAGATCACCCTGATCATTATGTAAAAGGAGTTATGATTGTTTAAAGTTGAAGCAAAAATACCCCAGGCCTCAGTACTTTTTCCAGCACATTTTACTGTTCACTACTATTCATAGTTCGATTGGAATGTTCATAACTCGTTGCTTGGGTGCTCATTTTGGATGATCCACATATCGTTGGAAATCTTATTTGATATTCTACGTAATGGTAGGTCATAATATAATACATTTTGCATAGAAAATTTGTAATTCATTCTAGAAGATAGAACCCAACACGTTTATGCACAAAATTTCAATGAAAAATTTCCCAGGGTATTAAACATATTTAGGTTGAACTAATTAAAGATTTGTTTTAGGATTTTCTAAGGGCATTCATTCATCATCATCATTATTCTACAGAGAGTTCGATACTTTGAGTCTTGGAGAATTTTTTTGATATTTCTTTCTCTATCTTTTTGGATTCAAACGTGACAACTATTTTGGGTATTTTCCTTTGTGATCTTATCTACGATTCACTAATTATTATTCATCTCTGTAAGTTAATCTTGTCAATTATAAATTAAAATATATGTTTCGTTCTTTGCATCATGAGTGGCTAAACTCTGTTAACCTGAATTATGGGATCTAGGGTTATGTCAGATGCGGTGCTAAATACTCAAGATTCAATAAGTGTTAGGATTTCTTGATAATTCTGAAGCTTTAATTAACATCTGTTTGTTGTAAATAGTAGACACACCTTCTTTGATTTGCTTGAGAAAGAAGTCAAATATAGTACAAAGTTAATATTCAATAGGGAAACAAAAATACTTCATTTAATAATCAGTGCTGTAACAAGGTTGTTTAACCTGAGGTAAAATCTGGACGATGAACAAACATTCCCTAAGTTTGAGAGGATTAGGTAATTAGATGCTTAAATAGGTCGAGAGACATTTCAGTATATAATTGATAAAGAGAGCTTCTTATCCTAACCACCGTGAGAATATTGAGTCACCTTTAGCATCTGTCATGTACCGTAAGCCCCAGTGAACATAATTTTGGTTATTTCATAAAATCAGGGAATACGGTTGTAAACTGAAAGTTATGTGCGCTAATTGACTGTTAGTTAGGTTTCCTAGATCTACATTTTTTTTAATTGTAGGTTCCTTGTTGTTTTTTCCAAAAACAAGAAGTTTTGAAGAACCATTATTACCAATTAATCTGAAACCTCAACTAATAGGGAAAATGGCAGAACAGCAAGAGGATGATAGACTGGCAGCGCTGTCCAGGGCTCAGGTGAACGTACAGAACCAGGGTCAACAAGTACGTCATCCAAACTCTGATGATGAAGATGGGTGATGAGGAATTGCTGAATCCTTAAAACCCAAGGCGAGCTTAGCAAATTGCTGCCCCAGTGCAGCAAAATTTTAACAGAAATCGTCCAGTCAGAGGAACATATAGTCAACAACCTATCCATTATGAGTTTGATTACAATGACGAAGGAATGGACTGAGCAGGTATAATGGGTGCTATCATTCCTCCATCGTTGGCACCTAGTGAAAAATTCAGCATAACAAGTACTATAATTCAACTCCTGAATCTGAAGGGGTTGTTTGGAAACTTGCCTGGTGATGATATAAACATGCACTTGGTGAAATTTATCACCATTTGCAAATATTTTGATAATCGAAGAGTGAGCCAGAATACGATCCAGTTGAGATTGTTTCCATTGCCTCTGTCTGGGAAGGCAACAATGTGGTTAAATGAGCTGTAGCCTGATTTTATAACCAAATGGAGACAGTTGAAAGAGGCATTCCTAGAAGGATTCTTTCCACACACTAGGAGGGTACAGTTGAGCGACGAAATCAGTAACTTTAGGTAGCTCCCAACTGAAGCATTATATGAAACTTGGGAGAGATTCTAGTAGAAGATGACATAATGTTCAAACCACAACTTGAGAGACTTCCACTTGATGGAGACTTTATATAGAGCTTTTAACTCTGTAACAAAGGAAATAGTATATAATGCTGTAGATGGTTTGTTTATTGACCTTTCTTTTCAAGATTATTCACACATGCTGAACAGAATGACCGAACAGAGTCGGGCTCGGCATACCAGGGATTCTGTTCTAGCTAGCCTAACTATTTTTAGTCATATGACTGTGGAGCAGTACAGAAGGGATGAGGAGTGAGACCAAGACATGGACCACTTAAAGACTCAGATAGACTTGCTGACCAACCACTTACTGTCAGGTAAGACTTAAAAGGTTAAGGTTATGGAATCTTAGTGTACTTTTGCTATTGATGCAGATGAAGAGGCAAATTATGTTAATAATCAGGGGGTTTTCGAGGCAATAGCCAAGGGAATCAAGGTTGGAACTTTTATGACAAGCCTAATTATAAAGATAGGGAGCAAGAAAACTAGAGAAGTAATAATGATAGAAGTTGTTTGTATGTTCCTCCTGGAAGTCGGGATGTTGCACCAACTAGATTTGGCAAGATGTCCATGGAGGACATAATGGAAAAATTGTTGAAGGGAGTTAAGGCTACCAACTTAGGGGTAACCACTATGAAGAGTGAATTCTCTACCCAGAGTTAGTTGGTTAGTTCATACTCTACTTCTATGAAGCAGTTGTAGCAGCAGATGAGACAAATTTTTGCAACACTGAACCAAAGAAAAAATGGTACTTTACCTACTGATATAGTTTAGAATCTATGGAATGATGGCTCATGTATGGCAATTACCACTAGGAGTGGTAAGATATTACCTTGCCCTTCTGTGGGCAAATCTATTAATGGTGAGGTGGTTCTTGATGACTGCGAAGAAAGAAACCCAGTGGAGTCTGAGAAGCTAGATAGTTCTGTTGATGCTTCATAAAAAGAAAAGGAGAAGGAAAAGGAAGTGGTTTTGAAATCTATCCCTAGAACACCACCTCACTTTCCTCAATGATTGAATAAGAAGAATAATGATGTAAAGTTTAACAAATTCATGGAAATGCTCAAGTAATTGACAATAAATGTTTCTCCGAATGAAGCAGTTGAGCAAATGCCAGGATATGCGAAATTCATAAAGGACCTTGTGACTAAGAAACGAGCTGTGAGCTACAAATTGGAGGTAGATATCCACCTTTGTAGTGTTATTTCTACAAGGACCTTAGTACAGAATAAGGCAGACCCAGGTGTAATTACCATTGCCAACACAATTGGCACTATGGAATTCACCAAAGCACTATGTGATCTGGAAGCAAACATTAATTTGATGCCACTGACTATTTATAGAAAGTTGGGTCTGGGAAATCCTATACCCTCTAACATGAGACTGGTGATAGCGGATAGGTCAGTAAAGTAACCTGTTGGTATTCTGTATGATGTGTCGGTGAAGTTGTCCAACTTTATATTCCCTGCAGACTTTGTTATTCTGGATTGCGAGGTGGACTTTGAGGTGCCCATAATAATGGGTCGATCTTTCCTCATAATCAAAAGTATGCTGATTGATTTTACAGCAAATGAGCTCTTGTTCAAGATGAACGATAAATTTGTACAGTTTGATATGGGAAAATCAATGAAGCAGCAAGAAGAGATGAGTGTGTTCTCAGTAGTTGATGTGTATTATGAGGATGAATAAGAGGTGCCCATAGCTGAGCAACTTATTATCGAACCTTTAGCCATGGTCATGATGAATTATGATAGTAAAGGCATTGAAGAGTATGAAGAGACCATTTTTTCCTTGAAAGGGATGGGTTCATATCATTATGCTCCTAAAAAGATAGACCTTAACCTGGCAAATCAACTGGCGCCACCAGTCAAGCCATCTATTAAGGATCCTTTGGTGTTGGAATTAAAGGAATTGCCTGGGAACTTACGGTACGTGTTTTTGGGCAATGGGAATATGCTACCGTTATTACAGAAGTTGATTGGGTGAACACCAGGTGAATGCACTTATTTTAGTACTTTAGTGGCATAAGAGAGCTATTGGGTGGATCATCACAGATATTATTGGCATTCCCCTGGGAATCTGCATGCATAAAATTCAGCTTGAGTAGGATTATTTTCGAACCTTATATCATTAGCGCCATCTTAATCCACAAATTTAAGAGGTGGTTAAGAAGGAGATTATTAAGTGGTTGGATGCAGGAGTGGTTTACCCTATTTTTGACAGCAAGTGGGTGAGCCTAGTTCAATGCGTACCTAAAAAGGGGGTATAACGGTGGTTGCTAATAAAAAAATGAGTTGATTCTACTCAGGCCTGTAACTGGGTGGAGAGTTTTCATGGACTATAGCAAGCTAAATTATTGTACTCTAAAAGACCACTTTCTGATTGCCTTTATGGACCAAATGCTTGATCGATTAGTTGGCAGAGGGTGGCAGTACTTCTTCGAAGGTTATTCTGGATATAACCAAATATGTATTGCTCTTGAAGATCAGGAGAAGACGACGTTCACATTCCCATATGGCACCTTTGCATTTAAAGGATGCCATTTAGGCTATGTAATGCACCCACCATTTTTGAATAGTGTATGATATCTATCCTTTTTGACATGGTAGAGGACACCATAGAGGTATTCATGGATGATTTATCTGTGGTGGGTGATTCATTTGAGATTTGTTTAGAAAATCTAAATATAGCCTTGCAAAGATGTGTTGAGTTTAATTTGGTGCTTAACTGGGAAAAATGCCATTTCATGGTCAAAGAGGGCATCATTCTCAGCCACAAAATTTCAAAAAAGGGGATAGAAGTTGATCGAGAAAAGATGGAAGTTACTGAGAAACTACCACCTCCCATTTCAGTTAAAGGAGTGTGTAGTTTTCTTGGACATGCTGGCTTTTATTAGAGATTTATAAAAGACTTCTCAAAGATTGCAAAACCACTTTGCAAAATTTTAGGGAAGGAGGTGAAATTTTCCTTCGATGACGAGTGCTTAAAAGAATTTGAATGCCTTAAAAAGAAGCTGATTAAGGCCCTTATTGGTATTGCACTTGACTGGGTAAAACCATTTGAGATCATATGTGATGCAAGTGGTGTTTCTCTTAGAGTTGTATTAGGTCAAAAGAGGGGAAAACTATTTTATCTGATATATTATGCCAACAAAGAACTGAGTGGAGTGCAAAAGAATTACACCGTCACTGAACAACAACTTCTGATCGTAGTGTATGCTTTTGAGAAGTTTAGAGCTTATTTGATTGGGACCAAAGTAGAGGTCCACACCGACCATGCTGCCTTGAGGTATTTGATGGCTAAGAAGGATGCTAAAACAAGGCTGATTAGATGGGTATTGCTGCTGCAAGAATTTGACTTTGAGGTCAAGGATAGAAAAAGTTGTGAAAACTAGGTTGCAGATCATCTATCTAAAATGGAATGTGACTATGAAAGTAGTGATGAAATATAGATAAATGATGCATTCCCTGATGAGGAGATCCTGGATGCCGCTTTGGAAAAATTTCCTTGGTATGCGGATTATGCAAATTATGTTATGAGTGAAGTCATACCAGAAAACCTTTCTTTCCATCAAAGAAAGAAGTTCCTGCATGGTGTGATGCATTACTTCTGGGATTATCCGTATCTTTTTTGGTGATGTGCAGACAATATTATAAGGAGATACATACCGGAAGTAGATGTATTATGCATACTGGAAGCATGTCATGCTTACCTTGTCGGGGGTCACCACGCAGGTGATCAAACAGCTAGGAAGGTGTTTTAGAGTGACTATTATTGTCCAATATTTTTCACGGATGCCCACAAGTGTATGCTAAAATGCGACCAATGCCAGAGGCAGGGTTCAATCTCTAAAAGACATGAGATGCCCTTGACTAAGATACTTGAATTGGAATTATTTGATGTCTGGGGCATTAATTTCATGGGTCCTTTTGTGAGCTCGTATGGGATGAAGTATATTTTAATATCTGTTTACTATGTCTCAAAATAGGTTGTAGTTGTGGCCTTGTCTGATAATGAAGGAAAGAGGGTTGCTTCTTTTCTCAAAAGGAACATCTTCACTCGCTTTGGAGTACCACATACTATCATAAGTGATGAAAGATCTCATTTTTCCAATAAAATGTTTTAAGCATCTTTGGCAAAATATGGGGTGAAATAGATCAGAGTGACTACTCCATACCACCCATAAACTAGTGGGCAAGTGGAGGTATCAAATCATGAGATTAAAGCCATCCTAGCCAAAAAGGTGAATGCTAGCTGGAAAGATTGGTCTCAAAAGCTCTATGATGCCTTGTGGGCATATCGGACTACTTTTAAGACACCCATTAGCTTGTCACCATTTCAGTTGGTCAATGGGAAAGCTTTCCACCTACCAATAGAGCTAGAGCAAAAGGCTATGGTCACTCAAAAGTTTGAATCTAAATTAGAAGGAAGCAGCAGAGCTGAGACTGAGGCAATTGAATGAGATAGATGAATTTTGTCTCAGGGCCTATGAACGAGCAGATCTGTATAAAGAAAAAATAAAAAAGCACCATTATTGGAGAATAGAGAATGAGAATTCCAAAAGGGTGATTAGGTGCTTCTGTTCAATTCCAAACTCAAATTGTTCCCAGGTAAGCTGAAATCTAAGTGGTCAGGACCATTTAAAGTTAGTTAAGGCCACTCATCTGGAGTAGTGGAACTAGAAAATGAAGATGGCAGTACCTTCAAGGTAAATGGGCAACGTGTCAAGCTTTACATTGGACAAAAAGAATCTGTAAAAAGTATCACCATTATCTGTCTCAATGAAATTTGAAGTAATCGAGATACCTGAGTCATGCCGCACCGTCAAATCAGGTGCTGCATGGTTGGTAACCCATGACCCCCTATATTGATCCATTCCCGATATACTTTAACCCTTAGTTTAGTTTTTCTTTGATTTTGAGTTAAAGATGTAGGGTAGTCTATTGTTGTGACATATTTTGTGGTAGCTAGGAGAAATACAAGTACAATAATTAGTTGACATATTTTTGATTGATTTTTAAACACCTTTCCAATGTTTTGTTTGCAAAGACTGTGTGAATTACATTTACTTGTGAGCATTGTTAATCTCATTGTGGCATTAGTTCTAGATGCTTGATGATCATTGCTGAATAATTGAATGAACTAGATAAGTGATGGCCTGTGATATACTTGCATTCTATGTGTGTGTGAGAAACTACTTAATTCCCTTTGTATACTAAAGCCAGAACTTGCCTGGTTAGTCTTACCATGGTTAAAGATAGGGGTTAGGAAAGAATCATAGGCCGTTTTGTTGATTAACCAACTTTTAGCCTAAATAGCCTTCCCTTTGTGCATCATATCCCTTGATCCCTGTTTTGAGCCTAATTAGCCTATTTTTTTGTTATGACACCTTTAACTTTCCCATTTATACCATAATGAACCTATTTTGGCCCTAGTCCTCTTTAGACACTGTACACCTTGACCAAGGAAAATAGCCTAAGTTGAGGGTGGCTATCATAGGGGTTCATGGTGTAAGATAAGTATGAATAAGGGTAGAATAAAGGAAAAAGAATAAAAGTTGGGAGCTATTTAAAGAAAAGAAAAAAAGAGAGAGAGGCACCCAACTTGCATATGTTCGATCAATGAAAGAGGTTAATAAGTGAGCCCAAGAGAGTAGTTTACTGTCAAGGATAAATAGTCACTCTAAATGTCCTTGAATATCATACCAGCCCCCACCTACATTATAAGCCTAAAAGAAGTTCTATAGTGATCTTAGCTAACTTATCTGAAGGTCTGGGTAATGAAGATTAGGGCAGGCCTATGGTTCTTAGCATACACTGATTGGAACTTTGTTTTGAGAGTGAGAGTCTATTGATGATGCCCACGATTACATTTTTCATTTATTATATGCGAGGAGGGGAATTTATTTATTGTGAGGCCACACTGGTATTATTTGTAGCTACTTGCTTGTATAGATAGTGCAACATTGGTATATGAATAGTTGCTATGCCTAAGATTGATGCCATCACTTGATTCCTTTGTATTAAGTTATTGTTCTTCAATGACATACATAGTTGGTTTTAATTGGATTGACCTTAGAGGTGGTAACTATGTTTTGAGCTTAAAAGAGAAAATTGGTTGCTGAATGTGCTATGTATTCTCTTAGTTGGGCTGAGTTGCTTGGTTTTAATGATTGTTTGTCACTTTAATTTCAATGTTTGTAATCAAGATTTTATGAAATAACTAGAATTATGTTCAATAGGTATTACGGTACATGGAAGATGCTAAAGGTGACTAAAGATTCTCATGGTGGATAGGATAATAAGATATCTTTATCGGTGATATGCTCAAATGTCTCTCGACCTATTTAAGCGTCTAACTTCATAATCCTCTCAGACACAGGGAATTTTTGTTCCCTATCCAGATTTTACCTCAAGTTAACCAACCTTGTTACAACGCTGATTATTAAACGAAGTATTTCTGAGTCCCTATTTATAATTCACTTTTGACAATATTTGATTTCTTTCTCAAGCAAATCAAAGCAGGTGTGTCTACTGTTTGCAAAAAATAGACGTCAATTAAAACTTTAAAATTATCAAGAAATCCTAACGCCTATTAAATCTTGATTATTTAGTACCTTATTACGACCTAACCCTAGATCCCATAATTCAGGTTAACGAAGTTTAGCCACTCATGAGGAAAAGAATGAAACACATAATTGTATTCATAATTGAGAAAATTAAATTATAGAGATGAATAATAATTAGTGAATCATAGATTAGATCACAAAGGAAAATCCCCAAAATAGTTGTATTTTTCGAATCCAAAAAGAAAGAGAAAGAAATATCATAAAATATTCTCCAAGACTCAAAGTATAAAACTCTCTTTATAATAATGATGATGATGAATGAATGCCCTAAGAAAACCCTAAAACAAAACTTTAAATAGTTCAACCTAAATAAGGAAATAAAATTGAAGTTTCAACTTTTTCTCAGAATATATGAAAACATCCATGACAACTTATCTAGAGTCTGAAGGCTTATCACGGATGTCGTCAGCTCCTCTGCGCTTTTGGCTTCTGCTGTCTAAGGCTAACGATGAAGTTGATGCCACATGACCAACCTGACAGCTTATCACGAACGTCGTCACAAAAATTTCTTCAACTCCTATTCTCTGTTTAAGGCTGATGACATCCTTGACAGCTTATCACCAGGCTGTCGACTTATCATGAACGTCGTCAACCACACTTATCCTTTATTTTTTTTCACTTTTCAGCCTTTTTGCTTTTATTATTTTTGGTTCTCCTTTATCCTAACATTTACTGCAAAAATCAAAGTAAACTAATCAAAAAATAACTAAAGTTGCTCAAGACCTTACAATTATTTAGAGTTAAAAAGCCTCAAATGTGTTAGTGTAGGCTCACACATCAACACCCTCAACTTGAACAATTGCTTGTCCTCAAGCAACCATAACATAACTAAGAGAATACAAAGTACAATTTCGCAGCTAACAACTCATACTAGTTCAGAATACAATCACCATCTCCAAGGTTAGTCAATTTTAATGCTCACTATTCATGTTTTGAAAAACAACCATGCAACTCCCAAGAATCAAGATACGGAAAAAATTCAGCAATAACAGCCATGCCACACCAAGATCACACTTATCTGAATAAGTTAGTGACTAGCAACATACACAGCGTGCCCTTACAACAAAGAAATCCCTTTTTTCACTCATATTAGAATTCAAATACATAAACAGAGGGATAAAACAAGACACACTCTCAGAATGAAGTTCCAAACACTGCATATCTAGTGCCATAGGCTTTCCCTTATAGTCAGTACCCAAGTTTTCATAAAGGCCAGTTAGGATCACTATAGGGCTTTTCTTAAGCTTGTAACATAGTCCAGGGGCTGGTATGATACTCATGGATATTTTAGAGTGACTATGCCTCCTTGACACTGCACTAAACTCTCGGGGTTTCAACCTTAACCTTCTTTTCTTCCTCACTTTTATTGATCACACATGCTCAAGATAGATGCGGTCTTTTCAATTATCACATTATCTTTATATCATCTTTTGCACCACTTTCTCATTTCTTATTCCTTTTTCACTGAACCCAACTTTTTATTCCTTTTTTAAGTCCTTCTCTCTTTATACTTATTTTGTATCATGCACCCCTATGATAGCCACCCTCAACTTAGGCTGTTTGCCTAAGTCAAGGTACATAGTGTCCATGGAGGACTAGGGCCAAAATAGATTCATTGTGATATAAACGAGAGGGTGGGATATGTTGTAGAATGAAATAGGCTAATTAGGATCTAATAGGGATCAAGGGATATTATTCACATTGGGAAGGTCATTTATGCTAAAAGTGGACTAATCATAAAAATTCGCCTTTGATCCTTTCCTAACTCCTATCCTATGACCAAGGCAAGACTAACCGGGCAAGTTCTGGATTCACAAACAAAGGAAACTGAGTAAGATCTGACACACACATGGAACACAAATATATTGCACATTAATACTTATCCGATTCATGCAATTATTTAGTACTAATTATCAAGTTGCCTGAACTGATGTCACCAAAAGATGCACTGTGGTCACATGAGATGTAGTTCACACAGTATTACAAATAGACACTTAGAAAGGTGCTCAAAAATTACAAAACATATTAACTTCCTCATTACTTGTATTTCTCCTAGTTAACCACAACACATCACAAAATAAAATACAGTACGCCCAAACATGCCGGCTTTACTAGGAACAAGACTCTGGGGAAAAGAGGCATGACAACAAAAACCCACGGAGGACATCAACAACCATAAGTATCCCCTAGGGATTCACATATTGTTGATGTCCTCCGTGGGTTTTTGTTGCCGTGCCTCTTTTCCTCGGAGTCTTGTTCCTAGTAGAGCCAACATGTTTAGGTGTACTATATTTTCTTTTGTAATGTGCTATGGTTAACTAGGAGAAATACAAGTAATGAGGCGGTTAATATGTTTTGAAATTTTTGAGCACCTCTCCAAGTGTCTATTTGTAATACTATGTGAACTGCATCTAATTGTGACCACAGTTCATCTTTTGGTGGCATCAGTTCTGGCAACTTGATTATCAGTGCTAAAAAATTGCATGAACCGATTAAGTCGTGATATGTGATATAATTGTGTGCCATGTGTGTGTGAGGTATTACTCAGTTCTCTTTGTGTGTGAATCTAGAACTTGCCCTATAGTCTTGCCTTGGTTGTAGGATAGTGGTTAGGAGAGGATCATAGGCTGGTTCGATATTAGCCCACTTTTAGCCTAAATGACCTTCCCTGTATATATAATATCTCGAGATCCCTATTTTGATCCCAATTATCCTATTTCTTTCTAAGACTCCTCTCACCTTCCCATGTACATCACAATGAACTTGTTTTGGCGCTGGTCCTCCTTTGATACTATGCACCTTGACTTAGATAAACAACTTAAGTTTAGGGTGTCTATCATAGGGGTGTGTTATAGAAAATTAGTATGCTGATAGGAAGAATAAAAGAAAAGAATAAAAATTTAGGTGCGGTGAAAAAGGAATAAGAAATAAAAAAGCTGTGTAAAAGATGATAAAAAGATAGTGTGGTAATTGAAAAGACTGCACCCATCTTAAGAATGTGTGATCAATAAAAGAGAGGAACAAAATAAGGTTGAGAGTTTAAACACCGAGAGTTTAGTGTAGTGACAAGGAGACATAGTCACTCTAAATATCCATGAATATCATACCAGCCCCTGGCCTACATTACAAGCTTAAGAAAAGCCCTATAGTGATCCTAACTGACCTGTCTGAAAACTTGGGTACTAACTATATGGCTAAGCCTATGGCACTTGACATGCAGTGTTTGGAACTTTATTCTTAGAGTGAGTCTTGTTTTATCCCTCTGTTTATGTATTTGAATTGTGATATGTGTGAAAAAGAGATATCTTTGATGTGAGGGCACACCGTGTATGTTAGTAGTCATTGACTTGCTCAGATAAGTATGATCTTTGTATGGCATATTTGTTATTGCTGCATTTTTGTCGTATCTTGATTCTTGTGAGTTGCATGGTTGTTTCTCAAAACATAAATAGTGTGCTTTAAAATTGACTGACGTCTGAGATGGTGAAGCTATTCTGAAGTAGTATGAGTAGTTAGCTGCCAAATTATAGGTTGTATTCTCTTAGTTATGTTATTGTTGCTTGAGCATAAGCAATTTTTTAAGTTGAGGGTGTTGATGTGTGAGCCTACGCTAACACATTGGAGGCTTTTAACTCTAAATAATTGTAAGGTCCTGAGCAACTTTAGTGTTTTTGATTAGTTTACTTATATTTTTGCAGTAAATGTTGAGATATAGGAGAACAAAAAATAATGGAAGCAAAACCTCTGAAAAGCGAAGCAACATAAATGACTAGTGTGGCTGACGACGTTCATGATAATTTGTCAGCCTGGTGATAAGATATCAAGGATGCCGTCACCCTTAAACTAAGAATAGAAGTTAAAGACATTTTTGTAACGATGTTCGTGATAAGCCACCAGGTTGTTGATAAGGCATCAATGTCATCATCAACCTTAGACTACAAAAGCCAAAAGTGCAGAGGAGCTGACGGCATTCGTGATAAGCTGTCAGACTCTTGAAAAGCTATCACGAATGTCGTCGTTTATTCCAACAAAAAGCTGCAACTCTAATTTTATTTCCTTATTTAGGTTGAACTATTTAAAGCTTTGTTTTAGGTTTTTCTAAGGGCATTCATTCATCATCATCGTTATTCTGAAAAGAGTTTGATACTTTGATTCTTGGAGAATATTTTCTGATATTTCTTTATCTATCATTTTAGATTCAAACAATACAACTATTTTGGGGATTTTCCTTTATTATCTAATCTAAGATTCACTAACTCTTATGCATCTCTATAAGTTAATCTTCCCAATTATGAATTCAATTATGATTTTCGTTATTTTCATCATGAGTGGCTAAACACCGTTAACCTAAATTATGGGATCTAGGATTAGGTCGTGATGAGGTGCTAAATAGTAATGATTAAATAGGTGTTAGGATTTCTTGATAATTATAAAGTTTTAATTAACATCTATTGGTTACAAACAGTAGATACACCTGCTTTGATTTGCTTGAGAAAGAAATCAAATATAGTCGAAAGTGAATTATCAACAAGTACTCGGAAATACGTCGTTTAAAAATCAACGCTGCAAGAAGGTTGGTTAACCTGAGGTAAAATCTAGACAGGGAACAAAAATTCCCTGGGTCTGAGAGGATTAGGAAGTTAGACGCTTAAATAGGTCGAGAGACATTTGAGCATATCACCGATAAACATATCTTGTTATCCTATCCACCATGAGAATCTTGAGTTACCTTTAGAATCTGTCATGTACCGTAAGACCTAGTGAACATAGTTCTTGTTATTTCATAAAATCTTGATTACAAACATTGAAATTAAAGGGACAAACAATCATTTGTGAAACTTAAACCCCCATTTTAGGAAACGTTAAACTATTAGTGACTTAAATGACGAACTACTTGAGTTCACACCATATTCCCTATAGGATTCGGCCCAACCTAGTTGAGTTTTATATTTACAATGATTTCTTACACCCATTCAAGAGTGTAGTTTGAGTGTTACGAAATATACCAAACAAAGGACAAGTGTGGCTGACGACGTTCATTATAAGTCTTCAGCCTAGTGATAAGCTATCATAGATGCCGTCAGTCTTAAATAGAGAATGGTAGTTGAAGACATTTTTGTGATGACATTTGTGATAAGCCACTGGGTTGGTGATAAAGCGTCAACAGTAGAAGCCAAAAGTATAGAGGAGCTGACGACATTCGTGATAAGCCATCAGACTCCTGATAAGCTATTACGGATGTCATCGTATATTTTGAGAAAAAGCTATAATTTTAAATTTATTTACTTATTTAGGTTGAACTATTTAAAGCTTTGCTTCAGGTTTTTCTGAGGGCATTCATTCTTCATCATTATTATTCTAAAGAGAGTCCAATACTTTGAGTCTTGGAGAATATTTTTCGAGACTTCTTTCTCCTTCTTTTTGGATTCAAACAACACAACTATTTTGGGGATTTTCCTTTGTTATCTAATCTACGATTCACTAACTATTATTCACATCTGTAAGTTAATATTCTCAATTATAAATTCAATTATGTGTTTCGTTCTCTGCATCATGAGTGGCTAAACTTCATAAACCTAAATTATGGGATATAGGGTTAGGTCATGATGAGGTGCTAAATACTCAAGTTTCAATAGGTATTAGGATTTCCTGATAATTCTGAAGTTTTAATAAACATTTGTTGGTTGCAAATAGTAGACACACCTCCTTTGATTTGCTTGAGAAAGAAATCAAATATAGTACGAAGTGAATTATCAACAGGGGCTTGGAAATACTTTGTTTAATAATCAGTGCTGTAACAAGGTTGGTTAACCTAAGGTAAAATCTGGACAGTGAAAAAAATTTCCTAAGTCCAAGAGGATTAGAAAATTAGACGCTTAAATAGGTCAAAGACATTTGAGCATATCATCGATAACGATAGCTTGTTATCCTGACACCATGAGAATTTTGAGTCACCTTTAGCATCTGTCATGTACCGTAAACCCTAGTGAAAATAATTCTGGTTATTTCATAAAATCTTTGTTGCAAACATCTAAATTAAAGAAACAAACAACTTGTTAAACCTAAACCCCATTTTATCTTTTTGTATGATTTGCTTGAATTTAACATGTATCTTTAGTTTCAAACTACTTTAATCGCCACTTACATTATTCCTTGTGGATTCGAACCTAACTCCAAAGTTGGGTAAATATATTGACGACAACTGCCTTGCATTAAATTGACGTGTAAGTTGAGCATTATCAAAAATGGCGCCATTGCCGGGGAACAATTTGGCGTATTGAGTTGGTTTGGAATTTTAGCCTACTTGCTTGAATTCAAACTTGTAAATATTTCTTTTTAGTTTTTTTTATTTCTTGTTTTAGGTAGATTTTTATTTTAATTTGCTTATTACTATGGCATCTTGGAATGACTTGAGCTTGGTAGTTGGAAATTATAACTTGATGATCCATGTCTATATTTTGATGGACCTCACTTTTGGAAAGTTGGTAGATATGCTCCGTAGGGAGAGATGTGTGCACCTTGTCCATCCTTCTGGTAGTATGATTGTTCTTTATATGGTGGTCAAGATTGACATTGGAGTGATTTCCCAAATGCCCTCTCTCCCTGGTATGCTAACCCAAATTCTAGTTCTTCTTATGATTTTGATAGGTCTTGTGGTCAAGAACAGGAAGAACTAAAAATAGGAAAGAGTGGCATTGAAGCTATGTTTCAACTAATATTGGAGTGTGTGGACATAAAAAATGATATCACACATGATATACATCAAGACATAAGGGTAAATAACAAGGAAAGATGAATGATAGAGGACATGTATATAGAGGTCAAGCATTCAAAGAACTTTTCAACAAAATGTTTAGATGATATTTTGTTTGTGGAATAATTTGACATAATGGATGAGTGTGAAGATGAGGTGAAAAATATGATGTTGAGGATGATCTTGATGCTGAGCAACCCTCGGTGATTTCCCAATCAACTGAACCATTTATGAATGAATATACCAAAGATAAGGAAATGGTACTAGTGTTAAAATAAGAAATCAGGCACAATCTTTGTGAAGACTCTAGTACAATTTGGGGTAAAAATACTAATAGGGATACTACTCCAAAATTGAGATTTAGTCCTCATTTGAACCACTTTTCAACATTATGCTTGGTGGATGTGATGAAAGTTGAATCACCCAAGAAAATGATGAATTTTGAAAATGAGAAGGAAGATTCTTACATTTTGGAGTTTGTCCTTCCAAAAGAGTATACTACAACCCCAATCTTAAAGGCCAAGAAGCTTAATGATCAATGTCCATTTAGTGGCTATTTAAGATTCTCACTATCCCCAAATGAGCCCATACGAAAGTCCAATGCAAAATTGAGCAAGTAGTTCAAGTCTTCAAAGTAGCGTGATAGAACATTCCTCATCATATCCTAATATTTGCCAAACACACCCCGTAGATATATTGTTTAAAAGTTGGGTCAACGTTTTAAATCCTCCAAGTGGAGACATAAATAATTATCAACAAAGTCTCTTGATGAAGTATGAGCAGTCAGGATAACTGAGTCGTTCCACTAAACTAAATTAGGTGCTTCTTGGGAGGCAACACAAGTTATTTTGTTGTTTGTATTCTTATTATGTGATTGACTTCATATTTTCACACCCGTGGTGCCACAGATATATTTCTAACTCTCTTGTTTTGGTTTGATGCATTGGGGACATTGCAGGATTTTAAGTTGAGGGTGGGGATACTTATGGGTGTTGATGTCCTCAGTGGTTTTTTATTGTCGTGCCTTTTTTCCCCGAAGTCTTGTTCTTAGTAAAGCCAGTATGTTTAGGCATATTGTATTTTGTTTTATGATGTGTTATGGTTAACTAGGAGAAATATAAGTAATGAGGTAGTTAATATGTTTTGTGATTTTTGAGCACCTCTCCAAATGTATGTTTGTAATACTGTGTGAACTGTATCTAATTGTGACAACAGTGAATCTTTTTGTCGCATTAGTTCTGAAAACTTGGTAATCAGTACAAAACTATTGCACGAATCGATTAAGTAGTGATGTGTGATATATTTGTGTGCCATGTGTGTGTGAGGTCTTACTCAGTTCCCTTTGTGTGTGAATCCAGAACTTTCCCAGTTAGTCTTGCCTTGGTTGTAAGATAGGGGTTAGGAGAGGATCATAGGCTGTTTTGATATTAACCCACTTTTAGCCTAAATGACCTTCCCTGTATATTTAATATCCCTTGATCCCTATTTTGAGCCTAATCAGCCTTTTTCTTTCTACGACACCTCTCACCTTCTTGTTTACATCATAATGAACGTATTTTAGCCCTGGTCCTCCTTGATTACTATGCTTCTTGATGTAGGCAAACAGCCTAAGATGAGGGTGGTTATCATAGGGGTTCATAATACAAAATTAGTATAAAGAGAGGAAGAGTAAAAAAAATAATAAAAAGTTGGGTGCGGTGAAAAAGGCATAAGAAATGAGAAAGCTGAATAAAAGATGATAAAAAGATAATATGATAATTGAATTCATCTTAAGCATGTGTGATCAATTAAAGTGAGAAAGAAAAGAAAGTTGAGAGTTGAAACCCCGAGAGTTTAGTATAGTGTCAAAGAGGCATAGTCACTCTAAAATATCCATGAATATCATACCAGCCCCTAGCCTATGTTACAAGCTTATGAAAAGCCCTTAAATGATCTTAACTAACCTGTATGAAAACTTAGGTACTGACTATAAGGGCAAGCCTATGGCACTTGGCATGCAGTGTTTGGAGCTTTATTTTGAGAGTGAGTCTTGTTTTATCCCTCTGTTTATGTATTTGAATTCTGATATGAGTATAAAAAGAATTTATTTGTTATGAGGGCACACTGTGTATGTTGCTAGTCACTGCGTTGTTCAAATAAGTGTGATCTTGGTATGGCATGGTTGTTATTGCAGAATTTTTGCCGTATCTTGATTCTTGTCAGTTGCATGGTTGTTTTCCAAAACATCAATAATGATCTTTAAAATTGACTAACCTTGGAGATGGTGAATGTTTTCGGAACTAGTATAAGTAGTTAGATACCAAATTGTACTTTGTATTCTCGTAGTTATGTTATGGTTGCTTGAGGACAAGCAATTGTTTATGTTGAGGATGTTGATGTGTGAGCCTACACTAACATATTTGAGGCTTTTAACTCTAACTAATTGTAAGGTCTTGAGCAACTTTAGTTATTTTTTATTAGTTTACTTTGATTTTTGCAGTAATTTTTGAGATGTAGGAGAACCAAAAATAATGGAAGAACAAAAGGTTTAAAAGTGAAGCAAAATAAAGAAAAAGTGTGGCTGGCGACGTTCATGATAAGATGTCAGCCTGGTGATAAGCTTTCAAGGATGCCGTCAGCATTAAACAGAGAATGGGAGTCGAAGACATTTTTATGAAGACGTACATGACAAGCCGTCAGGTTGGTGATAAGGCATCAAGATCGTCATCAGCCATAGACAACAGAAGCCAAAAGTGCAGAGGAGATGACGACATCCCTGATAAGCCATCAGACTCTTGATCAGCTATCACGGATGTTGTTGTCTATTCTGAGAAAAAGCTGTAACTTTAATTTTAGTTACTTGTTTAGGTTATACTATTTAAAGCTTTGGTTTAGGGTTTTCTGAGGGCATTCATTCATTATCATTATTTTTCTAAAAAGTTCGATGCTTTGAGTCTTGGAGAATATTTTCAAATATTTCTTTCTCTATCTTTTTGAATTCAAACAATACAACTATTTTGGGTATTTTCTTTTGTGATCTAATGTGCGATTCACTAAATATTATTAATCTCTCTATGTTAATCTTCTCAATTATGAATTCAATTATGTGTTTTGATTCTTTGCATCATGAGTGGCTAAACTCCGTTAACCTATATTATGGGATCTAGGGTTAGGTCGTGATACGTGCTAAATACTTAAGATTCAATAGGTGTTAAGATTTCTTGACAATTTTAAAGTTTTAATTAATGTATTTTGGTTGCAAATAGTAGACACACCTGCTTTGATTTGCTTGAGAAATAAATCAAATATAGTAAGAAATGAATTATCAACAGGGACTTGGAAATACTTTATTTAATAATCAACGCTGAAAAAAGGTAGGTGAACCTGAGGTAAAATCTTGACAGTGAACAGAAATTACCTGGGTCCGAGAGGATTAGGAAATTAGACGCTTAAATAGGTTGAGAGATATTTGAGCATATCATCGATAAAGATAGCTTGTTATCTTGACCACCGTGAGAATATTGAGTCACCTTTATCATCTGTCATGTATCGTAAGCCCCAGTGAACATAATTCATGTTATTTCATAAAATCTTAGTTACAAACATAGAAATTAAAGTAACAAACAAATTGTTAAACCTAAACCCCTATTTTATCTTTTCGTATCATTTGTTTGAATTTAACTTATAGCTTTAGTTTCAAACTACTTTAATCGCCACTCATATTGTTCCCTGTAGATTGGACCCCAACTCTAAAGTTGGGTAAATATATTGACGATGATCGCCTTGCACTAAATTAACATTTAGTTTGAGCGTTACCAAAAATGTTGTCGTTGCTTGGGAACAATTTGGCGTATTGAGTTGGTTTTGAATTTTACCTACTTTCTTGAATTCAAAGTTATAATTATTAGCTTTTAGTTTTCTTTTATTTTTGGTGTTAGGTAGATTTTTATTTTAGTTTGCTTATTACTATGATGTCTTGGAATGAACATGAGCTTGGTGGTGGGAAATCATATCTTGATAATGCATGTCCATATTATGATGGACCTCATATTTGGCAACATTATAGATACGCTCCCCGGGGAGAGATATGTACACCATCTCCATCCTATTGGGATTATAATTGTTATTATTTTGTGGTCAAGATGGACATTGGAGTGATTGCCCAAATACCCCCTCCCCCCGGTATGCTAACGCAAATTCTAGTTCTTCTTATGATTTTAATCAGTCTTATGGGCAAGAACAGGAAGAACAAAACATCGGAAAGAGTTTCATTGAAGCTATGCTTCAACTAATGTTAGAGTGTGTCGACATAACAAATGATATCATATGTGATATACATTAAGACATAAGGGTAAATAATGAGGAAACAAGAATGATAAAGGATATGGATATAGAGGTCAAGTATTCAAAGAACTTTTCCATATTATGTTTAGATGATATCTTGTCTGTGGAATCATTTAACATAACGGACGAGTGTGATGGTGAGGAGCAAGAATACAATGTTGACTATTAGCTTGATGTTGAGCAACCCTCGGTGATTTCCCAACCAACCGAACCATTTATCAATGGAGATGCCAAAGACAAGGAAATGGTACTAGAGTTAAAAGAAGAAATCAAGCACATTCCTTGTGTAGACTCTAGTCCATTTTGGTGTAAAATTACTAATAGGGATGCTACTCCAAAATTGAGAGTTAGTCCTCATTCGAAACACTTTTCAACATTATTCTTGGTGGATATGATGAAAGTCAATCACCCAAGCAAATGATGAATTTTGAAAATGAGGAGGAAGATTCTTACATTTTAGAGTTTGTCCTTCCAGAAGAGTATACTACAACCCCTATTTTGAAGGACAAGAAGCTTAAAGATCGATGTCCATTTAGTGGCTATTTAAGATTCTCACCTTTCCCAAATGAGCCCATACGAAAATTCAATACAAAATTGGGCAAGCAGTTTAAGTCTTCGAAGTGGCGTGATAGAACATTCCTCATCATTCCCTCATATTTACCCAAGAAACCCCGAAGATGTATTGATAAAAGTTGGGTTGATGTTTCAAATTCTCTTAATGGAGACATAAATAATTATCAACAAGGTATCTTGATGAAGTCTGAGTAGTCAAGATAACTGAGTCGTGCTGTGATACTAAATTTGGCACTTTTTGGGAGGCAACCCAAGGTATTTTGTTGTTTGTATTTGTATTATGTGATTGATATCAGATCTTTGCACCCGTGGTTCCATTGGTATGGTTCTTACACTCTTGTTTTGGTTTGATTCATTGGGGACATTGCATGATTTCAAGTTGAGGGTGGGGCTACTTATGGGTGTTGATGTCCTCCGTGGATTTTTGTTGTCGTGACTCTATTCCTCGGAGTCTTGTTCCTAGTAGAGCTGGTATGTTTAGGTGTACTGTGTTTTTTTTATGATGTATTGTAGTTAACTAGGAGAAATACAAGTAATGAGGCAGCTAATATATTTTGTAATTCTTGAGCACCTCTCCAAGTATCTGTTTGTAAAACAGTGTGAACTGTATCTAATTGTGACCACAGTGCATTCTTTGGTGGTATCAGTTCTGGCAACATGATAATCAGTGCTAAAAAATTGCACAAACCAGATAAGTAGTGATGTACGATATATTTATGTGCCATGTGTGTGTGAGGTCTTACTCAATTCCCTTTGTGTTTGAATCCAGAACTTGCACAGTTAGTTTTGCCTTGGTTGTAGGATAGGGGTCAGGAGAGGATCATAGGCCGTTTTGATATTAGCCCACTTTTAGCCTAAATAACCTTCCCTGTATATATAATAACCCTTGATCCCTATTTTGAGCCTAATTATCCTATTTCTTTCTACGACACCTCTCACCTTCCCATTTATATCACAATGAACCTGTTTTGGCCCTGGTCCTCCTTGGACACTATGCACCTTAACTTAGTCAAACAACCTAGTTGAGGGTGGATATCATAGGGGTGCATGATACAAAATGAGTTTGAAGAGAGGAAGAATAAAAGAAATGAATAAAAAGTTGGGTGCGGTGAAAAAATTATAAGAATTGAGAAAGCTGTGTTAAAGATGATAAAAGATAATGTGACAATTGAAAAGACCGCATCCATCTTGACCATGTGTGATCATTAAAAGAGAGGAAAAAATAAAGGTTAAGAGTTGAAACCCCGAGAGTTTAGTGTAGTTTCAAGGAGGCATAGTCACTCTAAAATATCCATGAATATCATACCAGCCCCTGGACTAAGTTACAATCTTAAGAAAAGCCCTATAGTGATCCTAACTGACCTGTCTAAAAACTTTGGTACTGACTATAAGGGAAATCCTATGGCACTTGACATACAGTGTGTGGAAGTTCATTCTGAGAGTGAGTCTTGTTTTATCCCTCTGGTTATGTATTTGAATTCTGATATGAGTGAAAAAGGGATTTCTTTGTTGTGAGGGCAAACTGAATATGTAGCTAGTAACTTACTTTTTCAGATAAGTGTGATCTTGGTATTGCATGGTTATAATTGCTGAATTTTTTCCGTATCTTATTTCTTCTGAGTTGCATGGTTGTTTTTCAAAACATCAACCCTGAGCTTTAAAATTGACTGACCTTGGAGATGGTGAATGTATTCTGAATTAGTATGAGTAGTTTGCTGCAAAATTGTACTATGTATTCTCTTATTTATGTTATGGTTGCTTGAGGACAAGTAATTGTTTAAGTTGAGGGTGTTGATGTGTGAGCCTACACTAACACATTTGAAACTATTAGCTTTAAATAATTGTAAGGTCTTGAGAAACTTTAGTTGTTTTTGATTAGTTTACTTTGATTTTTGTAGTAAATGTTGAAATGTAGGAAAACCAAAAATAAAAGAAGAAAAAAGGCTGAAAAGTGAAGCAAAATAAAGGACAAGTGTGGCTGATGACATTTATGATAAGTCGTCAGCCTGGTGATAAGCTGTCGAGGATTCCATCAGCCTTAAATAGAGAATGGGAGTTGAAGACATTTATGTGACGAAGTTCATGATAAACCTTCAAGTTGGTTTTAAGGCATTAAAGTCATCTTCAGCCATAGACAACAGAAGCCAAAAGTGCAGAGGACCTGTCGAGATCCGTGATAAGCCGTCAGACTCTTGATAAGCTGTTACGGATATCGTCGTCTATTCTGAGAAAAGGATGTAACTTTAATTTTATTTCAATATTTAGGTAGAACTATTTAAAGCTTTGTTTTAGGGTTTTCGAAGGGCATTCATTCATCATCATCATTATTCTAAGGAGAGTTCGATGCATTGAGTCTTGAAGAATATTTTTCGATATTTCTTTCTCTATTTTTTTGGATTCAAACAATACAACTATTTTGGGGATTTTCCTTTTTGATCTAATCTACGATTCACTAATTATTATTCATCTCTATAAGTTAATCTTCGCAATTATGAATTCAATTATGTGTTTTATTCTTTGCATCTTGAGTGGCTAAACTCCGTTAACCTGAATTATGGGATTAAGGGTTAGGTCGTGATGAGGCACTAGATAATCTAGATTCAATAGGTGTTAGGATTTCTTGGTAATTCTAAAGTTTTAATTAACGTCTGTTGGTTGGAAACAGTAGACACACCTGCTTTGATTTGATTGAGAAAGAAATCAAATACAGTACGAAGTGAATTATCAACAGGGACTTAGAAATACTTCGTTTAATAATCAGCGCTGTAACAAGGCTGGTTAACCTGAGGTAAAATCTGGATAGTGAATAGAAATTCCCTAAGTTTGAGAGGTTTAGGAAATTAGACGCTTAAATAGGTCGAGAGACATTTGAGCATATCATCGATAAAGATAGCTTGTTATCCTAACCACCGTAAGAATCTTGACTCACCTTTAGCATCTGTCATGTACCATAGGCCCTAGTGAACATAATTCTAGTTATTTTATAAAATCATGGTTACAAACATCGAAATTAAAGTAACAAACAACTTGCTAAACCTAAATCCCCATTTAATCTTTTCGTATCATTTGTTTGAATTTAACTTGTAGCTTTAGTTTAAAACTAGTTTGATAACTACTCACATTGTACCCTGTGGATTCGACCCTAACTTCAAATTGGATAAATGTATTGAAGACAATCGCCTTGCACTAAATTGATGTGTAAGTTGAGCGTTATCATACATCCTCCAATGGAACAACTTTCGAAGGATCACCCAGATAATTTCTCAACATTGAAATATGGAACACCGGCTGAATGGAGATTATAATAGAGGGCAACTCCAATTCTTATTCGACATTATCAACCCTCTTCAAGACCAGATATAGATCGACATATCAAGCGTCACACGGTGCTTGAGGCTACGAGTAGCCCCAAGCTAACCCTTCGAGCTATTTTCATTCATTTCAACACAAATCAACGGGGTTTCCAAAAATAACCCTCAAATATCAACAGAGTAATCATCATCAAAGAATAAAAGAATTTTAGAAATATAACAAAATACGACTTATTAGTCAACTCCCAACATCTATACTAGCCTGACAAGCCTCTAAGAAAATCATTCAAACCAGCTATCCATTGAGACATGCCCCAACTGACTCATACTTAGTTATCAAATGTAAATAATTCCATGAAACCAACATCAGACATTACATCCTCGGAACATGAGGACTCACCACAACAGAGGATGTAGAACAGCATGCTCGAAGAATCACTGTCGAACCTGGAATTGAGCACCTGAACCTACATTTTGAGAAAATGCAGCCCACATCCAAAGATGAGGATCAGTACCATGGAAAGAAACCTAGTATATAAGGGTGTATGCTATTGTATAAATATGATCATCATAAATATTGATAAGAAATATGCAGGATGTATGAAAGACTAACATAGCCCGAAGAAAATAATCATAATCATGAGAGGATGAAATAAGTACAATAACACATGTGAGTCATCATATAATTTGTCAATCAATTTCAGTTCATCAAGAATATCAATTCTCATAATGTAAATATCATTTAAATCTTTCGAAAGAATAACTTTCAGAATTCCACTTTCAAATCACTTCACAATTCACCATAGACACAAGGAAAAACACACACACTGGGAGATCCTATAACCGACATAAACCCTGTAAGCTACACGGAGTCCAACGTACAACCCACGTTGGGGAGAGTCATCCTATCCTTGCCATTGGAGTAGGACTATCGTTAACAAATCCACACAAACTAGTGATCACTATATAAATCAGCCTCAGGCACACTCCTACGGGGGCACATAGTTCTAGGGAAGTAAGGTCGCTTTATACCTCTCATTCGGTGCTAAAGATTTCTCCCGAACTTAGCTTAGATCATTTCAAAGACAATCCACAACAAAAAAAATTCAGCAATATATAAATATACATCTGGAGCCATCATGCTTCCCATCTATCAAAATCAACCATATTGTGGATTTCTTTCACCTCATGTTCAAAATAACTCCATTAAGACCAAAAGGTCAAATCATTCAAAATATCTCAAATATTCAACATCAACATGCTTATAACACACACTTTCTAAAAAAACACAATTTCCAATGGGGATTCACGACCCAAATATCAAAATCATGATAAATATCGTTCAAGATTCATGCTTTATATCTTCATACATGTAAATTCATCTTTCAAAATCATAAACATCAAGATTTCATAATAATCATCATAAGATATGGGTTCATGCTTCAAATTAAAAAAAAATCAAATAAAAATCATGCCTTTGTAAGGAAAATTACTTTTGGGCACAAAAACGAAAGAGAGTTCTTGTTGAAAAATCCCACATACCTTGAATGATGAACTTTAGATCGATACTCATTTTTGAAATGTTAATCGTACCTTTGAATGATGGTTCTTGGAGTTCTTGAACTAGAAACTTGGAATCTTGAATAAATTTGCAAAATTAATGGTGAACTTTGGAGGTTCTTGAAGTTGGATGTGGAGCTTAGGGTTTTCTTTTTGAGTGAATTTGATGAAATATAACATATAATACTTGTAATAGGCTTTAATATAGGGTTTGGATGGATTTTGGGTGAGGAGGAATGACCAAAACGCCCCTAAAAGTCAAATAATTCTCGAATCTGTCCTTTGATGGACTGTTTTGATAGTCTGAAGTAGATCATCTATAACGTTTTACTCCGCTATCCAAATTGGATGAAACTAATTTCATTAGAAAGAGGACTCTCATATCTTACCGTTGATATATAGTATATCACCTAGATCATTGTGTATGAGGAGTTATGATCCTTTGAAGTTGGACCAAAAATACGCTAGGCCTCAGTACCTTTTCCTGCACGTTTTACTATTCACTACTATTCACGGTTCGATCAGAATGTTCACAACTCGTCGCTCGGGTGTCCGTTTTGGATGATCCATATATCGTTGGAAAGATTATTCGGTACTCTACACAATTGTGGGTCATAATCTAAGACATTCCACACGAAAAATTTATAATTCATTCTAGAAGATAGAACCCGACACGTTTACGCACAAAATTTCAACGAAAAATTTTCTGGGGTATTATAGACACCTTTAAGAAAACCCTATCCACATTATCAAAATCTAAATTTTTACACCCCACATCCATATAGGACTTATGGAGACTTTGGGTGGTTTTAAGTTTATCCTAAATCACCTTCACCTTCTGCATGACTTGGTGAGCCAAATCTGAGGCCAACATATCGTCATCACAAACCTAATACCACCCAATAGATGACCTACACCTTCTACCATACAATGACTCTCTTAGGGAAATCCTAATTCTAGAGTAGTAGGTATTGTTGTATGCAAACTCTCTAAGAGGAAAATGTTCAACCTAATTACAACCACAGTCAATCACCCAAGCTCAAAGGATATACTCCAATGTCTTAATAATCCTCTCGACTTTCCTATCTGACTATGGGTGTAAAGTCGTACTAGCAATTACTTTAGCCCCCAAACCATTACGAAACGACTGCCAAAAGTGTGATGAGAAATTAGTACCACTGTCGAAGACAGGCGTCCCATGTAACTTCACAATTTTCTCAATAAACAATTTTGTATAATCCTTTGCCGAGATGCTTGTCCTCACTGGCAAAAAAGTGAGCAAACTTAGTCATCCAATCCATGATTACCCAAATAGAATTAAATTGATTTTGAGACTAAGGAAAAGAAGTAATGAAATCCATACAAATCACTTTCCACATCCACACAAGCAACTCAATTTCGCGATATAATCCCCCGAGCCTCAAGTGCTCATCTTTAACTTGCTAACACACCAGGAACTATGCAATAAAAAAACTTACATCCTGCTTCATATTGTTCACCCAATAAAACTCCTTAAGTTCATTTTTGTCGACCCAAGATAAATGGCATAACACGTCTCATGAGCCTCAGTCAAGATCCTTTCTTGGAACTCATCTACATCGAGAATGCATAATCTTCCTTGGTACTACAAGGGACCATCACCAATAACCTCTAAGGCTATTACTTTCTGCCTACATACATCATTTACATAGAGATAGGATCTAACACTTATTCTCATTGACCTCAGCAGCAATAGATGACTTTTCTACCTTTTGAAAGAATACACCACAATCCTTTGAGTCCAAGAGAAGAACTACAAGGTTAGCTAAATAGTGAATATCTTTCACCAATTCTTTCTTCCCTTCATTTATTTGAGCTAGAATGCCCATAGATAACCTGTTAGGAGCATCAAAAACCACGTTAGCTTTACTTGTATGGTAGTGAAGGCTCATGTCATAATCCTTGAGTAGCTCAAACCATTTTATTTACCTGAGATTAAGCTCTATCTAGGTGAACACATATTACAGGATCTTATGATCGGGAAAGATATCCATACGCACTCTATTCAAATAGTGAATGTAGATATTGAACGAGAACACCACAATTAACAATTCAAAATAATGCTTTTGAAAATTCTTACCATGCACATTCAAATGCCTATTGCCATAAGCTATCACCTTGCCATGCTATATCAAAATGCAACAAAGCCCTACATGGGATGTATTATAAAAAACCACAAATTCATCAGTGCCTTTAGGAAATGTCAATATCGGGGCCAAAGTCAGCTTATCCTTTGGCTCTTCAAAACTACCCTCATAAGAACTTCATCTTCTTCTGAGTTAACTTAGTCAACATGGTAGCTATAGTCAAAAAAAGTTTTCACAGACCTTATGTAATAACTAGCTAAACCCAAGAAGCTTGAAATACCAATTAGATTCATAGCTCTAGGCCAATTACTAACCACTGTAACTTTTTATGGATCCACCATGATCCTTTCACTAGATATGACATAATCCAGAAAAGTGATAGTGTTTAACTAGAATTCACATTTGAAAATTTGGCTTGCAACTATTGCTCTTCCAAGGTCTGTAATATAATGCAGAGGTGATTAGCATAATCCAAGTCGCTCTTATAGTACACCAGAATATTGTCTATTAATATAATGACAAATAAATTCGAAACTTGACTAAAAACCTTGTTTATCAAGACCATGAATACCACCGGAAAATTAGTAAACCCAAAAGAAATAACCAAGAACTCAAAATGCCCAAATCGGGTATAGAAAGTTGTCTTAGGGATGTCTACCTCCCTAATCTTTAATGATGATACCCGTAGCGAAGATCAATCTTGCAGAAAAAATTAGCACCCTGAAGTTGATCAAACAAATTATCTATCCTTGGAAGGGGGTACTTATTCTTTACAATGAACATATTTAATTATCGGTAATCAATACATATTCGATGGGAACCATCCTATTTACAAAAGAACAATACATGTGAACCCCATGGGGATACACTAGGTGTAATACCCCGCATGTTTCTAAGCTAGGAAGTGAATAAGTATTCCTACGTATGAAATCTCCTATCCTGTGATTCATACTTGAGTACATGACTTACAATGAATATCCTAGTGATAGGATATCTTATGATGCATTAATCATGTTCATATGAGTCACTTAAGGTAATACAAGCTAAGAGTTTTTGAATTCATCAAGTTTTAGTGTTCGACTTTGCAAGGGTCATCTTTGAACGAGAATAAATTGATGTTAATGTGGTATTTTGGCTGATATAGACACACCAAATTGTAGAGAATCGAATTATCTTTCCAACGATACTAATTTTGCCTTAATCCAATACCCGAGCGAAAAGTTATACCCATTTTCGTGAGAGACAGTAAGAATAAGTGATTGGTTAGGCGCCGCCCAACCCAAACATATTCCATTGGTTAGGTGCCGCCCAACCTAGCTTAGGCAATCACTTGGGCACCACCTAAGTTAGTTCCAGGTGCCAAAAACACTCCGTTTTGAGTTATTTTAAGGGTAATTATGTCTTTTAACACTCCTTAGACGTCCCTAAACTTAACCCTACAAAATATATAGCTTCTAAACTAATTACAACCCTATTATCATCTCAAAGCTCATCATCTAAGAGCACTAAAAGTGAAAAACAACTAGGGTTGCATAACTAAGCTTGAAGATCCGATTTCAAGGAAATTCCTCCGTCAATCATCAAGAATCTTCCTTCTAAGGTATGCGTGAGTTGATTTATGGATCTCTTTCATCCATAAAGCTCAAAAAACTTCTTTTTCATTATAAAGTATGATTTCTATATTGTTGGGTGTTGATGATCATGTTGTTGATATTAGGTGATTCCCAAGATGGAATCTTTATATGTTTTTTTTGAATTTCATGATATCATATGAGTTGGAAACATATAAATTTGGTTAGTCATGATGTATAATTTGATGATTTCACCTATGCTTAAGATGTGCATGTAAGGTGTTTGAAAAAATGCCTAAGAAACTAGAAATCATGCAATATAGCTAAATTGTGACTAAGTGAAGGATTCATGATCTGCCCTTACGTTCCAATGACTTCTATGTTGATAATGTGGCTTGCAAATGTTGTTGGAATACTCATGAACTATTTTTATGAGATTATGCTATGTTTACTGGAAAATCCTACTTATGAACAAGATGTATGATAACCATGCAATCCACATGAACTTCCATGCTATTGGTATGTGTTACCAATATGATTATGCAATGAACATGATATTAAGATTGTGCAAGTACTTCCATGTGATATGAAATCCTTTCCATCCAATACATTATTGATAGCCATTCTTAGTATGAGATCCCTACTTATGATATTGTAAATTATGGACTCTACTCTTATAATCAAGTCAGTCATGTGTGTCAGTTTCCTTCCATCGAGTCCTGGGTGTACATTTATCTTAAAACTATAGCTGTGTGCCTAGATGCATGTCTTGTTTCACGATATCCGAACTCAAGCTATGATTCCATAGACTTTAGTCAGTCATATGACTTAGGAAAACCTCATGATCTTAGTTAGTTGCCACATATCAGTAACATTCTGCCAGTCAACCGAATTTAGTAACATTAAGTCATACACAGTTAGTTATTCATGTCCAGTCTCTCCAGATGGGAGTAGAGGTTAGCACCGAGTGAACCCAAGGATGGGAACTCACCCGCCAGTTTAGGGTATGATTCTTAGTAGTCATCCTTGTATTCCAAAACTATGTAGGAAGCGTAGGTTCAGACATCTTAACCTATCAGATTAGGGTTGATGAGGTGGCTTAACCTGTCAGTTTAGGGTTCCCACCGTTCTCATTGAGTACCCCCAAATAAGGGTCACACACAGGCTGTCCTTACCCGTGGCACGGTATTGACATCGGGGCAGGTAGTGGACCCCAAATGAGCCATAACGGTATACATAGGGCATGCTGGTTAAACACTACTTCCCACAGTTTTAGTATCAGTCTCAGTAAAAGAACCAGGGCATTTTTCAAATTTTAGTATATACAGGACTGTCAGATACAGTCGTCCATGTTATCAGTTTTAGTCATAACAGTTATTAGTAAACCATGTATTAGCTTACAGGTTATACTATCACATTTTCATAGTCCCTATTTCTATATAGGTGTGTTTGCACTCTCACGTTCATATTATTCAGTCAGTGTTATTCATGTATGAAATCCTTTATGTTCAGCCTACCTTCCTCATATACTCAATACTCCAGTTGTACTGATGCATTTGTGCTATGGTGCTTTCTTTTCATGTCACACCATAGGTTCTGAGACACGAGCTCCAGACCAGTAGTAGTGGTAGCATTCCAGTCATAGAGACAGTGAGTCCTCATTGATTCGAGGACAATATGATTTGATTCATTTATTTATTTCTTCATTTCAGTTTTACAGAGTTAGTTGGAGATATGTTCCTTCAACTCCTTATTCAGATAGTTTAGAGGCTTTCAGATTTATGTTCGGATTGAGTTGTTTTGGGTATTTTCACCCACATGATTGTATTTAGTTAAACCTTATGGCCTTATAGTTCTATGTATTATGTATTATTATATCATGATTTTCATTATACAGGTACAGATATCAGTCATGGGTCAGCTTGTGGTCCCTCAGGGTCATGAGCACCGTGTAGCATTCTAGTTTAGTGAATCGGGGAGTTACAAACTTTGTATCAGAGCCAAAGGTTCAATAGAGTCCTAGGAAGTCTGAAAGCTACATCTAGTAGAGTCTTGTACATGGGTGTGTTGCGCACCATATTTACGTGCGGGTGGCTATAACATGTTTTAGGAACAGTCGTATTTCTTCATTATTTATGTTATGCTAGTGAGCATAATTACCTGTTAAACACTGCAGTCCCAGTAGGATCAGGAAAATTCTTCTGATGTCATTACTGGTACGTTACAGATTTTCCATGTTCATGTTTATTCTTTGTTAGACCTAGTTACATCTTTGTCTTTTGTTACTCCATACATATAAGGAAATTTCGGAATTAGTCCCAAAGTCCTAGCAGAGCTCTTCTCAGTCTCTACCCCAGTAGGTAAAACCATCATAGCCTAGCGGGTATACAGGAACTGCTCGGTTATGATATCTCAAAAATCCACATCGATAAATTTAGTGGAGTTAGAGATGACTAATTTTGATGTCATTCTCAGCATGGATTGGCTTTATTCCTGCTATGCCACAGTCGACTATAGAAGTAGGATAGTTCAGTTTCAGTTCCCGAATGAGCCCATCCTAGAGTGGAAGGATAGCATTTTAGCGTTCAGGGGTCAACTTATTTTCTACTTTCGGGCAAGGAAGATGATTTCTAAAGAGTGTGTGTATCATCTCGTGTATGTTAAAGATTCCAATTCTGAATATCCCAGCCTTGAAATAGTCCTTGTTATTAATGAATACTCAGATATTTTTCCTGAAGATCTTCCAGGCATTCCTCCCGAAAGCAAAATAGACTTTGGCATAGACCTTCTTCTAGATACTCAAACTATTTCTATTCTACCGTATAGAATGGCACCAGCAGAACTCAAGGAACTAAAAGATCAGTTGCAGGATCTCTTAGATAAGGGATTCATCAAACTCAGCTTTTCCCCATGGGGTGTGCCAGTATTATTCATGCGCAAGAAAGATGGTTCTCTCAGGATATGGATTGATTACCATCAATTGAACAACATAATCGTCAAGAACAGCTATCCTCTTCCCAGGATTGATGATCTATTCGACCAACTTAAGGGTGCTAGTTACTTCTCTAAGACAGACCTCAGATTAGGCTATCATCAGCTCAGAGTTAGAGAATGTGACATTCCAAAGACAGCTTTCCGTACTCGGTATGGTCACTTTGAATTTTTGGTCATGTCATTTGGTCCTACCAATGCCCCTGCAGCTTTTATGGATTTGATGAACCTTGTGTTGAAGCAGTACTTGGACATGTTTGTCATAATCCTTATAGATGATATTCTGATCTATTCTCGCACAGAGCGTGATCATATAGTCCAACTTAGGATTGTTCTTCATACTCTTAGGGATCACCAGTTATTTTCTAAGTTTAGCATGTGCAAATTTTGGCTAAGATTAGTAGAATTCCTTGACCATATTATTTTAGGTGATGGCATTAGAGTAGATCCTCAAAAAACTGAGGCAGTAAGAAACTAGCCAAGACCCGTACCTCCATAAGATATAAGGAGTTTCTTGGGTTTGGCTGGCTATTACAGATGGTTTGTCAAGGGATTTTTTTCTGTTGCTCTCCCATGTACAAATTGACTCAGAAGAAGATTAAGTTTCAGTGGTCAGATTCATGCAAGAAAAGCTTTCAAGAGTTAAAGACTCGACTTACCTCCGCTCCAGTTCTAGCTATTCCAGATGGTTCAGATGGTTTTGTAGTTTATTGTGATGCATCAAGAGTGGGTTTAGGTTCTGTCCTAATGCAGCATGTTAAGGTCATAGCCTATGCCTCCAGACAGTTAAAGCCACATGAGAAGAATTATCCTGCTCATGATCTGGAGTTAGCAGCGGTAGTTTTTGCCTTGAAGATTTAGAGGCATTATCTCTATGGATTTCATGTAGATGTCTTCACTGACCATAAAATACTCCACTATATCTTTTCCCAGAAAGATCTCAATCTTCGCCAGAGAAGGTGGTTATAGCTCTTGAAGGATTATGACATGAGTATTCTTTATCATCCGGGCAAGGACAATGTTGTGGCCGACGCTCTCAGTGACTCTCTATGGGTAGTATTTCTCACATTGGGGATAGTAAGAAAAAGATGTCTCAAGAGATCCATCATCTTGCCACACTAGGCATTCTCTTAGTCAATTCTTCAGAGGGTGGTGTATGTGTTCATAGTAGTTCAGAGTCCTATCTAGTTTCCGAGGTGAAAGAGAAACAAAACAGGGATCCTAGCCTTGTCAAGATCAAAAAGTCAGTTAAGAATTAGAAAGTCGAGGTTTTCTCCCAAGGGGGAGATGGTGTTCTTCGTTGTCAGGGTCGTCTATGTCTTCCAGATGTAGATGAATTGAGGCAGTGAATTCTTGCAGAAGCGCATGGTGTGCGATACTCTATTCATCCAGGGGCCACTAAGTTGTATCGTGATATGCGGGAGATCTATTAGTGGAGTGGGATGAATAGAGATGTTACAGAGTTTGTGGCTAAGTGCTCTACATGTTAGCAGGTAAAGATAGAGCATCAAAAACCTAGTGGTTCTATGCAAGAGTTCACCATTCCTACCTGGAAGTGGGAAGAATTTAACATGGACTTCATGACTAGTTTTCCTAGAACTCATCATCAGTATGATTCAGTTTGGTTCATTATAGATAGAATGACTAAGTCAGCTCATTTCCTTCCTATTCGTACTTCTTATTCTACTGAGGATTATGCCAAACTCTATATCAGGGAGTTAGTCAGGTTACACGGCGTTCCACTATCTATCATCTCAGAAAGAGGTACCCAGCTCACTTCTCACTTTTGGAAAGCATTCCAAAAGGGTCTCGGTTGTATCTAAGTCCATCTCAGCACAGTATTTCATTCTCAGATAGATGGTCAAGCAGAGAGGACCATTCAGAATCTTGAAGATATGCTAAGGGTGTGTTTAATTGACTTCAAGGAAAGTTGGGAAGACCACTTGCCTTTGATTGAGTATGCATACAATAATAGCTATCATTCTAGTATTTAGATAGCTCCACTCGAAGCTCTCTATTTTAGGAGATGTAGATCTTTAATTGGTTGGGTCGAAGTTAGTGAGGCCTCAATCATAGGTCCTGACTTAGTATTCGACACCTTAGAGAAAGTTCAGTTGATCAGTGAGAGACTCCAGGCTGCTCAGAGCTGACAGAAGTCCTATGCAGTAGTTCATAGAAAGGATCTCGAGTTTGAGGTTAATGACTATGCCTATCTTAAGATCTCTCCCATGAAGGGAGTGAAGAGGTTCGGCAAGAAAGGAAAACTGAGTTCCCAGTATGTTGGTCCCTTCAGAATTTTTTATCACTTCGGTAAGGTAGCTTATGAGCTTGAGTTGCCTTCAGATCTAGCCTCAGTACATCCAGTCTTCTAGGTCTCTTTGCTAAAGAAGTTCATAGGTGACCTAGCAGTTGTTTTCCCTATTCAGAACATCGACATTTGGAATAGCCTCTCCTATGAAAAGATTCTAGTCGAAATATGAGATTATCAGACTCATAGATTGAGGAACAAGGAAGTCCTTCTAGTCAAGGTTCTTTGGAAAAATCAGTCTCATGATGGAGCTACATGAGAAGCAGAAGCAGATATGCATACCAAGTATCCTCACCTCTTCCCCGCCAATTCAGATAAAGCTCAAGGTAACCGTTCTCTTTAATCTTATTCAGTTTCACATTCATCTTTCCAGTATAAACTTGGTACCTATTAACCGTTTCATACTCAGTCATGCATTCATGTGTCAATTGTCCGTGCATCAGATATGCACGAGTTCAGTATGTTTAGCATGTCAATCATGAGATCAAGTTTTAGTTCTTCATGTTCAGTTCAGGTTTTGTTGTCTTGTATCCCTTCTCAGTAAATTCTCATTCAAGGATGAATGTTCACAAGGGGGATATATTGTAATACCCCACATGTTTCTAAGCTAGGAAGTGAATAATTATTCCTACGTATGAAATCTCCTATCCTGTAATTCATACTTGAGTACATGACTTACAATGAATATCCTAGTGATAGGATAGCTTATGATGCATTAAGCATGTCCATATGAGTCACTTAAGGTAATACAAGCTAAGAGTTTTTGAATCCATCAAGTTTTAGTGTTCAACTTTTCAAGGGTCATCTTTGAATGAGTATAACTCAATGTTAATGTGGTATTTTTGCTGATTTATCCCGCCAAATTGTAAAGAATTGAATTAGCTTTCAAACGATACCAATTTCTCCTAAATCCAATACCCGAGCGAAAAGTTATGCCTATTTTCGTGAGAGACAGTAAGGATAGACGATTGGTTAGGCGCCGCCCAAACCAAACATAGGCGATTGGTTAGGCGCCGCCCAACCTAGCTTAGGCAATTACTTGAGCGCCGGCTAAGTCAGTTCCAGGTGCCAAAAACACTCCATTTTGAGTTATTTTAAGGGTAATTAAGTCTTTTAACACTCCTTACACGTCCCTAAACTTAACCCTACGAAATGTATAGCTTCTAATCATATTACAACCCTATTATCATCTCAAAGCTCATCATTCAAGAGCACTAAAAGAGAAAGACAACTAGGGTTGCGTAACTAAGCTTGAAGATCCGATTTCAAGGAAATTCCCTTGTCAATCATCAAGAATCTTCCTTCTAAGGTATGCGTAAGTTGATTTATGGATCTCTTTTATCCATAAAGCCCAAAAAACTTCTTTTTCATTATAAAGTATGATTTCAATATTGTTGGGTGTTGATGATCATATTGTTGATATTGGGTGATTCCCAAGATGGAATCTTTATATGTTTTGTTGAATTTCATGATATCATATGAGTTGGAAACATGTAAATTTGGTTGTTCATGATGTATAATTTAATGATTTCACCTACGCTTAAGATGTGTATGTAAGGTGTTTTATAAAATGCCTAAGAAACTACAAATCATGCAATATAGCTAAATTGTGACTAAGTGAAGAATTCATGATATGCCCTTACATTCAAATGACTTCTATGTTGATAATGTGCCTTGTAAATGTTGTTGGAATACTTATGAACTATTCTTATGAGATTATGCTATGTTTACTTGCAAATCCTACTTATGAACAAGATGTATGATAACCATGCAATCCACATGAACTATCATGATATTGGTATGTGTTGCCAATATGATTATGCAATGAACATGATATTAAGAGTGCAAGTATTTCCATGTGATATGAAATCTTTTCCATACAATACATTGTTGTTAACCATGCTTAGTAAGAGATACCTATTTATGATACTATAAATTATGGACACTACTCTTATAATCAGGTAGTTCATGTGTGTCAGTTTGCTTCCATCGAGTCCTGGGGGTACTTGTACCTGAAAACTTTAGCTGTGTTCCTAGATCCATGTCATGTTTCACGATATCCGAACTCAAGCTATGATTTCATAGACTTCAGTCAGTTATATGACTCAGGAAAACCTCATGATCTAGTCTGTTGCCAGATATCAGTAACATTCCGCCAGTCAATGGAATTCAGTAAGATTAAGTCATGCACAGTCAGTTGTTCATGTCCAGTCCCTCCAGATGGGAGTAGAGGTTAGCACCAAGTGAAACTAAGGATAGAAACTCACCCGCCAGTTCAGGGTGTGATTCTTAGTAGTCATCCTTGTGTTCCAGAACTACGTAGCCAGCGTAGGTTGAGACATCTTAACCCGTCAGATTAGGGTTTATGAGGTGGCTTTACTCTTCAGTTTGGGGTTCCTACCATTCTCATGAATACCAACCAGATAACGGTCACTCATAGGCTATCCTTACTAGTGGCAAGATATTGACACCCCTCTAGTCGGGGCAGAGATTGGACCCTAGCTTAGCCATAACGGAATACATGGGACATGTCGGTTAAACACTACTTCCCACTATTTCAGTATTAGTCTCAGTAAAAGAACTCAGAGTATTCTTCAGATTTCAGTATATACAGGACTGTCAGATACAGTCATCTATGTTATCAATTTTAGTCATGACAGTTATTTGTAAACCATGTATTAACTTACAGGTCATGCTATCACATATTCACGGTCCCAATTTCTGTATATGTCTGTTTGCACTCCCACATTCATATTAGTCAGTCAGTGTTGTTCATGCATGAAAACCTTTATGTTCAGCCTACGTTCCATGTATACTCAATACTTCAGTTGTACTGATACATTTGCGCAATGATGCTTTCTTTCATGTTACACCATAGGTTCCGAGACACGAGTTCCAGACTAGCAGTAGCGGTAGCATTCTAGTCGTAGAGACAGTGAGTCCTCATTGATTCGAGGACAATATGATTTGATTCATTTATTTATTTCTTCAGTTCAGTTTTACGGAGTTAGTTGGAGACAAGTTCCTTCAACTCCTTATTCAGATAGTTTAGAGGCTTTCAGATTTATGTTTAGATTTACGTTTAGATTGAGTTGTTTTGGGTATTTTCACCCACATGATTGTATTCAGTTGAACCTTATGGCCTTACAGTTCTATGTATTCTGCATTATTATATCATGATTTGTAGTATATAGGTACAGATATCAGTCGTGGGTTAGCTGTGGTCCCTCGGGGACATGAGCACCGTGTAGCATTTCAGTTCAGCGAATCGAGGTGTTACACTGGGATAGATTAAACCCTTGTCTAAAAGGTCCTTTAGTTGCTCCATAAGTTTTTTTTAACTCAACTGGAGCCATTCTACATAGGGGAATAAAGATAGGATGAGTGTTTACAACATAATCAATCACCCTATCTGGAGGGACACTAAGAAAGTCTTAAGGAAATACCTCACAAAATTCATTCACCACCGGGATGGAATGTAAAGAAGGACTCTCCGAGTTAGAATCTTTAACCCAGAGTAGATGATTGAAGACACCCCTTGGAGATTAATCTTAGGTTCAAAAAATACATTATGAACCTTTCCTTGGGTGCTAGAGAACCACCCTCCCACTCAATAACTGGCTCATAAGGGAATTTAAATATTACCTTAAAGGTCTGACTATCTAGAGAAACATAGCACAAGTATAACCAATTCATCCTTATTATGACATTGAAATCAACAATATCTTATTTAAATAGATCTACCAAAGTCCCCTGACCACCCATAGATAACACACAACTCCTGTAGGCTCTTCTAGAAACCATAGAGTCACCCACTAGGGTAGAAATAAAAAAGGGGTCTAAAATACCTATGAGACCAGAACAAAACTACACAGCCACAAATAGGGTCACATTAGAAAGTGTGAACCTCGGATCAAGTATAAAAGGCAAATCATAGGAAAAAGAATTTCAACATATCAATTAGTACATCAGGTGATGCCTCAAACACGTAATGGGTTTTGAGAGCATCAAGTTAGTTCTAACCATTTCTGGAGCCAGACAGTGCACCCTTTTATGTAGGGGCTGATAAAGAGGCAATTGAAACCTTTTTTTGCCTCAGAAGAAACCATACCAAAGGATAGTTTCTAAGCATATGCCCTAACTGACCATAGTTTAAGAACTTTTCCGTTCCTCATCACAAAAACCCCAATGCAATCCACCATAAAATCTACAGGAAGGATACGATGGAGCTTGTTAGCCCTCGTTAATGACATTAACCTAACCAGAGCCTTGTCATAATGGGCATCCGAAGATCATCCAGGACCAAGTACCACCCATATTACCCAATCCAATATTCAAATACGCATACCCTAAGTCAGATAAATTCTGGATGTTTAACAAGATACTATTTATTATTATTATAGACTTGGGATAGGTCCATAACCGTGACCAATCCAAGCAAGTCTAACCATCCAATATCAACCAACAATCGTAACCAAACTGTTATAATAACCAAGTTCTTGTCATTAACATAACATAAAAGAATGGAACAACCATAAATTCTGTGAAACAGTATCATCCCCAATACTAAGGCTGACACCCCCCATTACTACCGATAGTGGTTCCAAAAAGCCTCTACCCAAAAGAAATACAATATCAGGTTGGGACATTCCTGAAACCATAGCCAAAAACCAATATTTATGAAATAACAAAAGTATGTAAAGACATCCATGATATGAAAAGGATCCTTTCAAAGTATGAAAGCTTATCACTTAATTCCAATAGCTAATCCCAAATCTAATAACTAAATAGAAGGAATAGAATGGCCAGTTTCTGCATCACATGGGGATACAGCCACCCAATGATGGGTTAACGGGTGAATGCTAGCGAGTACTCAAGATAAGGATAAATAATTCCAACTTTTTAAACCAATGAAACCAACTATATCCTTCACAACCATATATATATATATAACTATGCTACGAAGAAGGAATTGGGTTTTGCATGCATTTAAAACCATTAACTTGGGTATGTGTAGCTTAAATATCCTAGAAGTACCCATGGGATATATGGGTCCAATCTAACCCCTAAACAGGCCCCAATATATGTAGCCACATGAATTAGGGATACCAGAGGTGTAGGGGATTCCTATGTACCATTCTCTCTAAATGATACATATATACAATTGTATGTTAAGGACTTCCCATGTTCTGCATATGGTCAGCATCAAAAAATCCTCATGTCAGCAAATATGAGTTTCTAGTGTTTGTTAATTAGACTCACACCTTCACGGTTAGGTATCACACCCCGCTATTATTGCCTAATTAAAACGATTACCACATAACCCAGACCACTATACCATTTATTATTAACAAAGTCTATAAGTAGTGGTATCGTCAAACCGACTATAGTTTGCAAGTGATATCCTTAGCCAACCTTTCAAAGATTATGGGTTCCATTGTACCCATAGGATTCATAATAAAGCTAGCTTGAGGAATTCCCACATACCCCAAAAGTATGTTCATTACTTTTCTTGCTTGTGGGATTTCCTTGTACCCCACAAGAATTTTAATTAAACCAAACATACCCACTAATAACTTAAAATTTAACCACCCCAAACCAATTACACCATTTAGGGTTCCATTACCAAGTTAAACCATGCAATAATTCTGTTTAAAGTCCAATAATATAGAAAAGGAATTCTCATAGGCATTTTATCAAACACAATTGGGGCATAGTGTTTCCCAACACGAAAAAAAGTACCAATTAACCACTCCCATGTAACAAAATATCCAAACAACTATTAAAACATGTAAATCCATAATTAAAACATGGGAAAACCATAACCAAGCATTTATCACAAAAACTCACAATACATATTTGAAAACCCAAAACCATAAAACATTTATGCAATGAAAATAATTCATAAAACAAGCCTTTAGTTGGAACTAACAATGAGGGAGAAGTATCTTGCCTTAGATTACGAAGGTGATTGACATAAATCACCAGTACAAGCCCTAAATTAATCCTCTAGATGAACCTCTATCCGTCATTTACCTAAGAGCCTTAAAGAAAATTTTAGAGAGTTTCTAAGTATTTAAGATTGAATATTAGGGTAAACGATGCCCCAAAATATTTATAAGTCCTGGGGCATTAAGAGGTTAACTGGGGAAATTTTGAGATTACCCCCAACTTAATCTGCATAAAATCCCCACAGAATTGTACAACCACCCTATACCAATTGTACCCCACCATATGTATAACTCCTCGAGACTATACACTGGGATTTACATGGTGTTTACGACCCCGAAGGATCACAGGATAACTCATGACTGGTACCTACTATGAGTACTGAATAATAATACTAAAAATATATGTAGAAGTATGACTGAATAAGCTATGAATTTCTCAAAATACTGAAAGAATAATTGAATGTACTAATATTAACCTCTAAAAAATTGAATATCAGACTATGCTAGTCTGAAAGCCTCTATCTGTCTAAATATAGAGTTGATAGGATAAACCCCAAACTAACTCTGACTGATATAACTACTGAACTAACTGAAATATTGAAATAAAATAATATCCTCAATGGATGAGGACTCACTCCTGAATCTGCTTCTAATATCCTGTGCTGCTAAAGTATTATTAGGAGCCCGTGAATCTGAACCTTTGATATGAGACATCATAGTGCAAGAAAAAAGTATGCCTCAACACTTTGAATGTAATGTTATGTTTGGTAATGTAGGTTGATATACATGTGTTCATATGCATGAGATGATAACTAACTGAATGAACATCATGAATTAACTGGATGGGAGTACATGCAAAACTATAACTACTGAACATGTTGAATATGCAATACTGCACATATAATGTTTGTCTAAATTAAACTAAAACTGAAGTACTGAATTTTTGTTACTGAATATTGATAACTGAGGTACAGACTGATACTGAAGTACTGAATTCTAAAAGCTAAGTAACTGATAACTGATAGCCATGGTTCTAGAGAACTATCTGAGTTCTTTACTTAATTCTGAGATGGAATACTAATTACTGAGTACTGAATATTGAAACTATAACTGTGGGAGTGTTTATCAAACCGACATACTCCATTTAAAATCTGACTTGGGGTCAAACCTGTGACCGTAGTTGAAAGGGTGTTAGCAGCTTGCTAAAGGATACTAACAATGTTATGTCAAATTTAATCTGGTTGGAAGACTCATGAATTTTATATATGGTTGTATAAATCCAAATTTAGAAGGAGGATGACTTACTCTATGCTGGCTACATAGCTCTATAATGTAGGGTTTGCTACTAAGGGTCAAAGCCTCTACTGGAAGGAATGCCCCCATCCTTGGGTTTGATCGATGCTGAATTCTACTCTCAACTGAATAGACACTTAACTGATCACTACACAATACTAGGCTTGATGGAACTATTACTAATTGTGTTGACTGACCTGAACTGTATTGAGTTCACAGAGTTCTGTAACTAACTGAGTTCTATTGTTTGTGATGTTGCTGAGACTATTTTGTAGCTACTGTAATTCTAGGTAAACAACTAGATTGTCGGGTACTGAATACCCCCATGACTCGATAGCATCAATAGTAAACCATGGCAAAAATATTGAAGGAATTACATTAGTTACTTGTCCACCATGCATTCATTAGGAGATAGTGTAAAACATTTGGGTGGCATGAACTTGTACATGAATGGGACCACATGATAACATGTCATGAATTCACTACTCAATTTACATAGGCATTCTATCAAAAACTTCGGGAGTATAATTAATCCATATTGAATTCATCAGGACATAAGCATCATGGCTACAATATTTAACTTTAAAATTCAAGGGTTAAACATGGGTATTAAATGATTCTACTTACTTGCTAATTAATTCAGTAGAAACTTGTATAAATCTTGATTTAAAAACCATGCAACAATAAATACATGAACACAATCCAATTCAAACATGTAAGTCATGAAATCAATAAACTTGTAGTTTTAAAAAGCGTTCTTGAACTCCAAGGTAGGAAGGAAATCCAAGTATGAATACCTAACAAACCTGAGTGACAAAATTTGCAAAGATTTTTGGGGATTTCTTGGAAGTTCATCTTGAGGTTGATGAACTAGGGTTTATTTCTTGAGAGGAGTTTGTGAATGAGTTAGTTTATTTAGCCTATTGAGGGGATGAATTTCGTGTTATGGGGTTTTAATATTGGTGAAAAATAACTTAATTACCCCTACAAAACCGTAACTTAATACACAAAACTGGCCAAGCAATGCGATACCCGATTTGTTGTGTTGATACAATAGTGGACGCATCGCATTGATGGTACTAAGATGATATCTAATGCAATACATGAAGATCGCATTCACTTTCTATTTTGTTCTTCCAAACGAGACTCAATCGATGTCCAAAAATTAGAAAACTCACCTAATATGACCTACTGACATCCTTAATGATAAATCAACTTAAAAATTGATGTTCTAAAGTATAAAGGATCAGAAATAAAATCATTGAAATATCAAGGCCAAAATGAGTCTAAGTGTCAACACTTGGCTGAAATTTTCAATGTCTGGGACCTCTTTTGGCATGATATATAGGACTGAGATGACTTGGATTTTGTGAGATCTAGCAATATCCCTTGGGAACATTCGTCCTATAATGAGACTGACTGAACTGAGAGAAACTGAAGAACTGTACTTGCACGTACATGTATAACTGGAGCATGACTGAATTGTACGACACATGACTGAACTATTTAATGAAGGCATAAATGATATGAGAACGTTATGCAGCTGAAATAAGCATGGAAATAAGGGGTTCTAAGAAATATTATTAAACTATGCTGAGAATACCGAGGACCATGAGATAATTTACTGAACATGCATGAATGGGAACATGAGATAATAACAGAGTCTGAAGCATGATGCATGATCGGAATATCATAAACTGAACTGATTTTTTTGTAATACATGCAATGTCATGAGAATGATCATATGGCTGACATGAAAACAAGAGAGTCAACCCATGAGTAACCATTACCTCCTGCTGGATCTGGTTTTGTGAAGAAAAAGATAGGAGATTTAGTACATGAAAACTCGAGGTACTACGACATCTCCCCCTTGGGATATTTTATTCTCCGATTGATACTAACTTGACTAAATTACTAAGGAAAGACTGAGATGGTGCACGGGACACTTATAAACTAAATCATGACTGAATATCTTGAATCTAAAACATGATGGATGAACTGAACTATGTTCATAAAAAAGGACTAATCCGAGGATATGCATGATATAAAATCTCAATTTTGCTGATCATTATATACGTAGCATGAGTACTGAAACTAAACATACTGTAAAGCATAATTACATGAGTTGTGAGCTACATGACCTGAGCTGGAGTTGATAAGTTTCTTGGAATATGATTCTTACAACTGAGTAAACTGGGACTCATAATACGAAGAACTGGAAGCATACATGATTCTTTATGATGTGCAAGAATGTGAACAATGATCCTGAAGCTGACATATAAAACATGAGTAGGTATTATGCTTACGGAAGTACAAAAACTCTTAAAAAGATGAGAATGAGTTAATCACCTTCCTCCCCTACTAACATTCTACAATGCACTGGCATAACTACTAGAACCTGAGTTACTTGTTCTATCATCTCCCCCTTAGCTTAGAGTCATCGTTCTAAGTTTATGAATGACTTAACAAACTCTAAACTTAACTGTCACTACTTTACTCTATAATCTTAGGTACTAATATGCATAAATGATAAATTCCCCCTGAATGGATGCACCATAGTGTAAGACCCATTGCTAATACTTCCTTTTGAGATACACTCTTAACTTTCTATTGCCCCAATAATCATCACATAATAACTTAAGCACTGGCTAACTTAGATTCCTCAACTCTACTACTATTGCTAACTCCTGGTTTCATCCTTCAAATTCTAGATCATATTCTATGATAGGATTCTGAAAAGGAAGCTAAAATAACATCTGACTTCTAAGCACTGAGGTACTACCCTTTCATTGAGTGACTATTTCTTTGAGAAGATAAAATTGTATCACTCTATTTCTGAAATTGACTTCTATTTTTGGATAGATGTACCCACTGGGGTAGACACTAAGAAAGGCTCTGATTAGGTTTTGAGACTGACACTAACATGGAAACTACAATGGGGTTGAAAATTAGAGAGAAGCTCTGTAGTCTAGTAAAACATACATAAGAATATGAAAGTCCTATTATGTACCCATAACTGCATCAGGAGAGCTTTCCTGATCATGTTAGGACTGAAGTACATAAAGCCTGTTTGGATACTGGCCACTGGTTGCACTGGAAGTGGCACCTCGCTGAGTTTGGTGACCTAATAGAACTAGGGGATGACTGTGCTGACTCCATAGACCAGCCTTAGAAGCTCCTTGACCATACTGTCGGACACACCAGACACAAACTTACTTATCTTAGATTTTCTATCAAATTCCACATGAGGAGCATATCTAGCTAACTGAGTAAACTTAAGGGAATACTCCTCCACTGTCATGCTTCTCTATTTTATGTTAATGAACTGTAACACCTTATCCTTTCTCAATTCCAATGGGAAAATCTATTTATAATGGCAGTAGAAAACTCTTCCCATTCTATAGGCCCTGCATCTGTGGCCCTATCTTTCTTTCACTGCTTAAGCCATTATGAACTCCTGTAACTGAAAATTAGATAACTCATCACTCTCACTAGTGGTAACCCCTATAATATCTGTTACCTTCTGCACTATGTCAAGGAATTTTTGTGGGTTCTTTTAAGACTTAGACCCTGAAAATGAAGCAGGATTCATTCGGGTGAAGTCCTAAATATTTGTTGCAGCAGTATTAGCCACTGGGTTGGCTGGGAGAGCATTTGTATAATCATTTTGATATGCGACAGAATGGGCTAGGTGGTGAAAGAAGCTTTGAATTCTACATGAGCTACGTGCTCATTCAGGGGATCTGCTAGAATGGGAAGAGGTGCTGGCTGGTTTCTAGTTGTCCTTTCGCAAGTATTTCTAGGAGGGATGTTCAGTAATAGAAGGAAAATTTCGATTATAGAGAGTTTAACTTGCGCTCATGTTCACTCGTATGATATGAACAGTGAAAGAATGGATACTTTTTCCTAAAGCTCCTCCTAACCTCTTGTCCATAAGTGTGGCGTGCTACATACCTATGCGCAAGACTCTACTTGATGTGGCTTTTACACTCCCTAGGACTATTTAGACCCTTAGGCTCTAATACCAATTTTGTAATACCCCAAGACTAAACCTTGGGTGTCACACGGTGCTTACAACCTCGAAGGATCACAAGCTAATCCATGACTGGTACCTACTGTGAGCACTAAATAATAATAGTGAAAATATATGCAGAAGTATAACTGAATGTTCCATAAGGTTCTTAAAATACTAAAATAATAACTAAATGCACCAATAATAACATCTGAAAAATTGAATATCTAAATGTGCTAGTCTAAAAGCCTCTATCTGTCTGAATATGGAGTTGATGGGACAAATCCCCAACTAACTATGATTAAAATAACTACTAAACTAAATGAAATACAAAATAAAATAATATACTTTATGGATGAGGACTGACTACTGAATTTGCTACCAATATTCTGAGTTGTAAAGTATGATCAGGAACCCGTGCATCTGAAACTATGATATAAGACATCATAGCGCAAAAAAAGAGTATGCCTCAAAATTTTGAATGTACTAGTATGCTAGGTAAGGTAGGCTGATATACATTGGTGCATATGCATGGGATGATAACTGACCGAATCAACATCACGAAGTAACTTGATGATAGTACATTCATAACTGTAATTACTGAACATGCTGAATATGCAATATTATTCATATATGTCTGTTTGAATTAGACTAAAACTGAAGGAATGAGTTTTGGTAACTGAATACTGATAACTGAGGTTTAGACTGACATTGAAGTACTGAATTCTGATGGTTAAGTAGTTGATAATAGATAGCCATGGTTTTGTAGAACTATGGGTGTTCTTTACTTAATTTTGAGACCGAATACTAATTACTGATTATTGAATACTGAAACTATAAGTAATCAACATACCCTAATTATAATATGAGTTGCGGTCCAACCTGTAACCCTATTGGAAGGGTGTTAGCACCTTTCCAAGGGATACAAACAATATTTTCTCAACCCTAATCTGGTAGGAAGATTCATGAATTATATATATGGTTTCGTCAACCCTAATCTGGCAGGAGAACGACTTACCCTATGTTGGCTACGTAGTTCTTTAATGCAGGAATTACAACTAAGGGTTAAACCTTTTGCTGGCAGGAATGCCCCCATCCCTGGGTTTGCTCGGTGCTGAATCTAACTCTCAATTGAATAGACACTAACTAATCACTAGACTGTACTAGGTCTAACTAAACCGTTACTGATTATGTTGACTTATTCAACTGGACTGAGTTCACTGAGTTCTGTAGCCGACTGAGTTCTACTATTTGTGAAATTGCTGAGAATATTCTGTAGCTAATGTAATTCTGGGTAAACAACTAGATTTTTGAGTATTGAATACCCCTGGGACACGATAGCATCAATAGTAAAACATGGTAAAAATCTTAAAGGCACTACATTAGTTACTAGTACATAATGCATTCATTTGGACATTTTGTCAAACATTTGGGAGGCATGAACTTATACGTGAATGGGACAACATGATAACATGTCATGAATTCACTATTCAATTTACATAGGTACTCTATCAAACACTTGTGGAGAATAATTAATGCACATAGAAATCATCAAGATATAAATATCATGGCTACAACATTCAACTTGCAAATTCAAGGTTTTAATATGAAGATCACATGATTCTACTTACTTGCTAATTAATTCACTTAAAACTTGTATGAATCTTGATTTGAAAACTATAAAACAGTACATACATGAACACAATCCAATTCAAACATGTAAATCATGAAATCAGTAAACTTGTAGTTTTAAGAAAGGTTTTTGATGTCCAAGGGAGGAAGGAAACCCAAGGATGAACTCCTAACATTCCTGAGTGACGGAATTCGCTAAGATTGTTGGGGAGTTCTTGGAAGTTGATCTTGAGTTTATTGAAGTATGGTTTATATCTTGAGAGGATTTTGTGAATGAGTGGGTTTGTTTAGCCTATAGAGGGGCTGAATTTCTTGTAATGGGGTACTAATATAGGAGGAAAATTACTTTATTACCCCCACAAAGCCGTAACATAACCCATAAAACTAGACAAGCGAAGCAGTACCCGATGCACCGCGTCGATGCTTTAAACGCAATAGCCGACGCGTCGCATCGCTAGTACAAATGCGATAGCCAATGTCACACATCAAGATCGCATTGGCTTGCTGTTTTAGTCTTCCAAAGGTGACGCAAACGATGTCTTAAAATTCTAAAACTCACCCAATATGACCTATTGGCATCCTTGATCATGAATCAACTTAAAAATCGATGTTCTAAGGTCGGAAAGATCCGAAAAAAACCATTGAAATATCAAGGCCAAAATGAGGCTACGTGTTAACACTTGGCTGTAATTTTCTATGCCTAGGATCTCTTTTCGCATGCTATATAGGACTGAGATGTTTAGGATTTTTTGGGGTATTATAATATGAGTGGTGTCCACCGCTCGAAACCTCGGCCTCCCTTTGGACCTCAACACTATCCAACATATAACCATCTATGTAAAGTCGTATCAGATCATACGACCTATATCCTTAACCCATACCTACCACAGAATGGAAATCAAAAGAGGATTTGGACGCTGTCCACCATATGAATCAATGGTACAACTTGTACTGTATATTACTGCTCATGGTGAGCAAATAGTACTTAGATCCAAGTTAAGTTACTAAGTTTCAGATTAAGTGGAGGAAAAACAAAACCATATGAACCATTATCCACGATATGACTCGTACACACCGAAGTCGTACCCACAACAAAAACCCATCTAACCCACTAACCAACAATGGTTAACATACGTTCAAGACCATAACAACCGTATCCCATCATACGACTAGTACCCCCGAGTCGTATGATGTCCAAAAACCCTAAATTTAAGAAATTTTCTAAGTTTGCAAAACCCAGGGTGTTTCAGTCTCCTTCACTAGGATCATTCATCTACGAATGATGGGTAGGGTAAGAACAAGCACAAGTCATTGCATTATCAAATATCAATCTAGCCCTTAACCATGTTAGAAAACAAAGTTATGATCGAGAACATATACCTTATGCATAGAAATCTGAAGCCAAAAAAATTATGGATACTTGGACTTCATGTCCTCTTCCGCTTCCCAAGTAGCCTCTTCCACCTTGTGGTTCCACCATAGAACCATAAATGAGGCTATATCCTTGTTCAGCAACCGGAAAACCTGTTGATCCTTGATCTCAACCGGGATCTACTCATAAGTCAGAGAATCTGACATACCCAATCCTTCAAAATGAACAACTAAAGAAGGATCACCTAGATACTTTCTCAACATCGAGATATGAAATATCAAATGAATATAGCTCAAACTAGAAGGCAACTCTAATTCATAGACAATATTACCAACCCATCACAAAATCACATAAGTACCAATATACTGGGGATTGAGCTTCACCTTTTTACAAAACAAAATTACTCCCTTTATAGGAGACACCTTCAGGAACAACCTATCCCCAACCTTAAACTATAAGTTGCAATGCCTCACATTTGCATGGGACTTTTGGACACTTTGGGCAGCCTTGAGCATATCCCAAATCACCTTTACCTTATCCATAGCCTAATAAACCAAATCTTGGTCAAACATATCCACCTCACCAAGCTAAAACCATCCAATTTAAGATCTACAGCTCAACCATATAATGCCTGAAAAAGGGTCATTCCAATCTAGAATAATCGCTATTATTGTAAGAAAAGTCTATTAGAGGTAGATGCTCAACCCATCTACCACCATATTCAATCACACATGCATGAAGAATACCTTCTAATGTCTGAATATTTTTTTCTCCTTTCCCGTCCTTCTGCAAGTGAAAAATAGTACTCAAACTAACCTTAGTACCTAATCCCTTCTAAAACGACCACCAAAAATTAGATGAAAAATTCATACCACTATTATAGGTAATCAAAATAGTTACCCAATGCAATTTCACAATATTATGAAGATACACCCTCACATAATCCTCAGCCAAAAATTTAGTCCTCACTGGCATGAAGCGAGCTGACCTTTTCATCCTCGCCACAATGACCCGAACCAAATCAAATTTGTTCTGAGACCATGGCAGACTTAAAATGAAATTCTTATTAATCACCTCCCATTTCCATTCTGAAAATTCAATCTCCTAATAAATGCCACCAGTCCTTATGTTCTTAACTCTCACTTATTGACACACTAACACTTGCAACAAAATTCACCACATCCTACTTCATACCATTCCACCAATTTATCTCCTTGTGATCATGAGATATTTTTGTCAATCTTGGATGAACAATTTAGCGCGATTCATTTGCCTCATCCAATACTATTTCTCGCAAACCATCAACGTCAGGAACACATAACCTCTCTTGATATTGCTTGGTACTATTAACAATGATATCAAATACCATTACCATTTTTAAACCTACATCACCATTGATTTTCATCAATATAGGATCTAGTATTTGCTTCTTCTTCATCTCTGCACCAAAAGATTACCGAACCACTTCCTGCACCATCACACTACTATTCTCAGAGTCCAATAGGCGAACTCAAAGATTATCCAAGCGTGAATATCCTTTTCTAACTTTAGCCTCTTTTATCCACATGAGCTAAACTCCCCATGCATAACCTGCTATGAGTATCAGCAACAAGATTAGCCTTACACGGATATTAGTGAAAACTCATGTCATAGTCCTTGAGAATCTAAAGCTATCTCCTCCGCCTATGGTTAAGCTCCTTCTAAGTGAACACTTAAACTCTTATGATCGAAAAAGATATCCATGTTCACTTTATACAATTAATGCCGCCAGATTTTTAATGCAAACTCTACAACTAATAATTCCAAATCATGAGTAGGATAATTCCTCTCATCCACTTTTAAATACCTAAAGTCATAGGCAATCACCTTACAATACTGCATCAAAACATAACCAAGTCCTACCTGGGATGCATTGGAGTAAACCACAAACCCCTTATTGCCTAAGGCAAAGTCAAAACTGGAGACAAAGTTATCTTATCCTTCAGCTTCTAGAAACTACCCTTACAAGAATCGGACCAAGTAAACTTTAGCATTTTTTAAGACAAGTTGGTCAATGGGGAAGCTATTTTTGAGAAATTTTCCACAAACCCTGTATAATTCCCAGCCAAACCCATGAAGCTCCAATCTCACTTGGTGTTGTGGGTCTATGCAACTTTTAAACCACTTCCACCTTTTGTGGAACCACCATGATGCCCTCACTAGAAATAATATGACCCAGAAAAGTAATAGCGTTCAACAAAAACTTATATTTAGAGAATTTAGCATACAATTGATGCTCTTTCAAGGTCCGCGATACCACACAGAGGTATTTTAATGATCTACCTCATTCTTAGAATATACCAGGATGTCATTAATGAATACAATGACAAAAAGATCTAGAAACTGACGGAATACCCTATTCATAAAATCCATGAATGTCTCTAGGGAATTTGTATAACCAAATGACATAACTAAGAACACAAAGTTTTTTGCCAAATTTCTGCATACTATAGTATTATTATTCAATTATTATAGTAGTTACTAGTCATGAGTTAGCTTGTGGTCCTTCGTGATTATAAGCACCATGAAGCATCCGCGGTACAGAATCGGGGCATTACAAACTTGGTATCAGAGCCTAAGGTTTAATAGAGTCCTAGGGAGTCTGAAAGTTGTATCTAGTAGAATCTTATGAAAGGTGTGTAGTGAGCCACACTTTTGGACAGGAGGCTATGAGGTGTTTTAGGAAAAGTTTGTTTTCTTTCAGTATTTATGTCATGCGAGTGAGCATGAGCTCCAGTTAAACTCCCTATCTAATCCAAATTTTTCTTTTGCTTATAGAATATACCTCTAAAGAGGACTATGGGGAGAGGAACGAAAGACCAACCAAAACCCCAATCCGACTAGCTAGATCCTCTAGATGACCACATCTCCCATGATGAATTCAGAGCAGCTTTTAATACCCTAGCTTATTCTATGGTAGCCCAGAACAAGTGCCCAACAGCTATTCCGGCCAACCTAGTGGCCAATACTACAGCACCCAGGTTTTTTTATTTCACACGAATTAACCATCCATCTTTTATTGGGTTTAAATCATATAAGCACCATTAGGAATTTCTTGATCATGTTTAGAAAATTATAGATATTATAGGGGTGACTATTGTTGATAGTGCTGAGATGGACGCATATCTATTATAGGATATGGATCACTCAGGGTTCAAATAGTGGAAAGCAAAGAAGACCGTAGATGCAAGGCTCATAGAATAGGAGGAGTTTGCCACTGATTTTCTGGATAGGTTCTTCCCTTTGGTGTTAAGGGAAACATAGGTTCTTATAAGTTTACTCAATTAGATAGATATACTCCCCATATGGTGGAAGATAGCAAATCCAGGATGAATTAGTTTGTGTTGGGGTTGTCTAGTAGTGAGGTCAAGGAATATAGGACCGCAATGCTGATTAAAGAGATGGACTTTTCCAGGCTCATGGTACATGCTTAGTAGATAAAAGATGTTAAGAATAGAGAGAAGGAGAGGGAGAAAAAGAGAGTGAGAACAAGTAGTTTTAACTTTTCTCAGTCTAAGTCAGAGTGTGGAAATCGTTATCAGTTCTGTCCAAAATCCTTAGTTCCAGCCTTGTCCTCAGCCAGTGCTCCAGTGCTGAAATTTAGAGATGGCAATAGAGATAGGGCACCAGGCCCTAAACCCCAAGGTAGTGTTAGTAGTTCCTGAACTAATCCTCTTTATCAGAAGTGTGGTAGAAACCACCAGGGTATCTACAGAGCTGGTAGTGATGTGTGTTTCGAATGTGGCAAGCAAGGATACATAGTAAGATAGTGTCCTCAGGTGGGTTCTCAGAGTCAACATAACTTACCCCCAACTCAGTTTGATCACCAGAATCAGTAGGGTGCTGCATCTAGTGCCACCAGTGGGCAACGCTCAAACAGACTCTACGCACTTCAGTCCTGACAAGATCAGGAGAGTTCGCTGGATGGTATATTATAAGTTTATGATTTATATGTTTATGCTTTTCTAGACCAAGGAGCTTTTTTGTCCCTTTTTACTCCTTATATAGCTGCTGACTTCGAAGTCTATCCCAAAATCCTAGCAGAGCCTTTCTCAATCTCTAACCTAGTGGGTAAATCTATCATAGCCCGACAGTTATACAAGAATTTCCCGATTATGGTATCTTAGAAAGTTACTTCAGCAGATTTAGTCGAATTAGAGATGACTGATTTTGTTGTCATTCTTGGCATGGATTGTCTTCATTCACGCTATGCCTTAGTCGACTCCATTTTCAATATTTAAATAAACTTATCCTTGAGTGGAGGGGTAGTACTTCAACACTTATGGGTCAGCTTGTTTCTTACCTAAGGGCAAGAAAATGTTATCAAAGGGATGTGTCTACGATCTCGTTGGAGTCCAAGAATCTAGTTTAGAACCCCTAACCTTTAATCAATATCAGTATGATGTGAATTCCCATATTTGTTTCTGAAAGATCTCCTCGGAGTTTCTCCGGAAAGGAAAATAGACTTTAGAATAGACCTTCTTCAACATACTCAGCCCATATCTAGACCGCCTTACAGAATGGCACCTGCAAAACTCAAAGAATTAAAAAATTGTTAAAACATTTCCTAGATAAGGTTTTCTTTAGAACCAGTGTTTCCCCATTAGGTGCCCCAGTTTTATTTGTGTATAATAAAGATAGTTCTCTTAGAATGTCTATTGATTACCTTCATCTAAATAAAGTCACAGTCAAAAATAAGTAACAACTTCCTAAAATCGATGACTTGTTTGACCAACTTCAGGGTGCCAGTTACTTCTCTAAGATAGACCTCAGATCAGGCTATCATCAACTCGGAGTAAAAGAATGTGATACCCTAAAAACGTCTTTCATAACTCAATATGGTCACTTCAAATTCATTGTCATGTACTTTGGTCTTACCAATGCCCTTGAATCCTTCATGGATTTTATGAACTGTATGTTTAAGTAGTCCTTAGACATGTTCGTCATAGTCTTCAAAGATGATATTTTTTTATATTCCCACAATGAGCATGATCATGTTAACCATCTTAGAATATTATTAGACTCTAAGAAACCATTAACTATTCAAAAAATTTAGTAAGTGCAAATTTTGGCTAAGGTCAGTAGCTTTCCTTGGCCATATCATTTCCACTTATGGCGTTAGAGTTGATCCCCAAAAGACTGAACACCTATCTCTCCATCATATATCCAGAGTTTCTTAGGCTTGGATGGCTATTATTAATGGTTTGTTGAGGGATTTTCATCTATTGCATCCCATATTTCCATATTGACTCTGAAGAAAGTCAAATTCTAGTGGTCAGATTCTTGAGAAAAGAGTTTTCAAGATTTGAAGACTCGACTCACTACAGCTCTAGTTTTGACCCTTCCAGATGGTTTTGATGGGTTTGTGGTTTATTGTGATGCCTTCAGAGTTGGTTTGGTCCTATTTTGATTTAGAGAGGTAAGGTCATAGCCTATACCTCTAGACAACTGAAGCCCAATGAAATAAAATATCCTACTCATGAACTTGAGTTAACATTAGTAGTATTTGCCTTATAGATTTTGCGACACTATTTGTATAGAGTATACGTTGATGTGTTCACTGATCATAAAAGCCTACAATATATGGTCTCTCAAAACAATTTAAACCCTATCAAACAAAGTGGTTGGAGTTATTGAGAGACTATGACATGAGCATCTTGTATCATCCAGGTAAAGCTGGTAAAGCTAATGTAGTGGCTGATGCTCTCCATAGGATGTCTATGGGTAGTGTTGCTCATGTGTAGGATGGTAAGAAAAAGTTAGCTCAGGAAGTTCATTAGCTTGCCTGACTAGGTGTTCGCTTAGTTTATTCATCAGAAGGTAGTGTATAGGGGCAGAGTAGTTCAGAATCATCCCTAGTTTTCTAGGTAAAGGAAAAGTAGGATAGGGATCCCAGTCTGGTGAAGTTAAAGGAATTAGCCAGAAATCAGAAAGTAGAGGTCTTCTCCTAAGGGGGAGATGGTCTTTTTAGTTGACAAGGTTGGCTATGTGTGCTAGGTGTAGATATCTTGATTAAGAGAATTCTTGAAGAGTTGCATGATGTATGCTACTCTATTCATCCAGGGGCCACTAAGATGTACCATGATTTATGGGAGATCTATTACTGGAATGGGATGATGAGAGATATTATAGGATTGTTGGCTAGGTGCTCAATATGTTAGTAGGTTAAGATTGAGAATTAGAAGGCTAATGGGTCGATGCAGAAATTCAACATTCCCACCAAGAAATGGGAGGAAGTGAACATAGACTTTGTGATGGGTTTGCCTCGTACTCATCGTCAGCATGATTCGGTTTGTGTCATTAGAGATTAGATGATCAAATCAGCTTATTTCCTACTAGTCTATACCTCTTATTCTGCTGAGGATTACACCAAAATCTATATCATGAAGTTGGTCAAATTGCACGATGTTCCATTGTCCATTATCTTAGATTGAGCTACCCAGTTCACCACTTATTTCTGGAAGGCATTCTAAAAGGGTATTAGTACTCAAGTTCACCTCAGTACAACCTTTCATCCTCAGACAGATTGTCAAGATGAAAGGACCCTTTACACTTTAGAAGATATACTACGAGTATGTCCAATAGACTTTAATATTATTTAGGATAACCACTTGTCTTTGATTGAATTCATATATAAATACGGCTATCATTCCAGCATTCATATGGCTCCATTTGAGATGCCTTATGGGAGGAGGTGTAGATCTCTCATTGGTTGGTTTGAAGTGGGTGAGGCCATAGTGGTAGGGCCTGACTTTGTATTTGATACCTTAGAGAAATTTTAGTTTATCAAATAAAGCCTTAAGATAGCTAGAGCCAACAAAAATCATACGCAGATGTACGCAGAAAGGATCTCCAGTTTGATATTAGTGATTTTGTATATTTGAAAATATCTCCAATGAAAGGTTTTGGGAAGAAGGGAAAATTCATTCTGTAATATGTCAGTCCAAACAAATTTCTTAGCTATTTTGGAAAGGTAGCTTATGATCTTGAGTTGCCTTCAGACATAGCTTCAGTGCATCCAGTATTCCATGTCTCCTAGTTTAAGAAATGCATAGTTGACCCAGCAGTCGTACTATCTATAGAGAGCATAGATATTTAGAAAAACCTCTCTTTTAAAGAGACTCCTATTGATTATCAGATTTGCAGACTAAAGAACAAAGTCGTCCCTCTAGTCAAAGTAGATTGGCGGAATTAGTCCGTTAAGGGAGCTACTTGGAAAGAAAAAGTAAATAAGCGAACCCAATATCCTCACCTCTTCTCCGCAAGGTCATACTTAGCCCAAGGTAATAGATTTACTTTGAATTTACTCAATCTCATGTTAAGATATAACTACAAAATATGTATCAATTAATGTTGCATACTCACTGATGCATTCACGAATTAGTTTTGTCATACACTTATGCATCAGACATGTATGTCCAGTATAAAAGCTCAGCTTATCAGTAATCCTAGTTAAGCATTCATGAATCATGTTCAGCTATGTACTCATGCATCATATATTCATGTTCAGTATGATAATTTCGTATATCAGTAATTTCATTCATGAAATCATACTTTAGTTGTGCATGTCCAGTGTCTAAATCTAGTCTATCAGTATTCTCAGTTTAATCAATCTCATTCGAGAATGAACATTTCCAAGTGGGACATACTATACGACCCCACAAAATCCTAAGCTCAACTCATTCTTTTAAGCTTACTAAGGGCAAACTTAGAAAATTCAATCTAAGTATTCAGACTTAGTATTATTTTGGCCTTCGTAACTTTAAAACTCTATTTTATGACTCTTATAACTTTAAAATGTCAATCTTTAGGTTGATTCATGATCAGGAATGTCAGTAGGTGTTCCTGAATGAGTCTCGTATTATTTGGACCTTGTTTGAACCACATTTGGGAATTCAATTATTGAATCAAAGCGATCACGGCGCGGCATGTCGACCATTTTTCCTTGGCTCCCATTGGCAATTTCTAGTAAATCGATATGGACTCGATGTGGCACATTGGTCGTTGAATCAATGCAAACGATGTAGTATATTGGTCTGCATGTCGATAGTCCAATTTTTAGTTATTCAAAAGCCACGACCTCAGGGGTATTAGGGTCTTTTTTCCCACCCCTATTCAGCCCTAAAACATGAGATTCAGCCCTCATTAAGAAAAATAGACTCACTTTCTCTCAAATTACTTGTAAAAAAGAATCCTAGGTGATTTAATTTCAAAGCCAAGGCTCAAGGTTTCACCATTTTTGTTTAAGAATTTATCAACAAAGGTATGTCAATTGTTCATCCAATGGTTCCTTCCACTCTTGGAGTCTAAGAAACTCTTTTAAACTTCAAGTACCTTCATTTCATGCTTTCCATGATTTGGATTCAAGTGTATTCATGATTATAATGCTGATTGTATTTCTATTCCATGATTAAGTACAAGATTTATGTAAAGACAACAATTAAGTATGTAGTATCATGTGAATTCATGTTAAACCATTGAAATTGTGATGCTCATGTGTTGATTTGTTCTATATTCATATATAATGCTTTCCAAGTGTTTGATGAGTTGTTCATGAGAATTAAATAATAAATTTATATTATGTTAGCATTTATTTAAGTTTATGTCATGCAAGTGTTTGATTGAATGTCCCAATGAATGAATGATGATCAGGTATTTATTTATCATATTTAAAGATTATGCCATGTCTTATAATTTATGCAATGAAGTCCTGGTGGTATTTAATACCCAATAATTTAGATGATTATCTAGAGCCATGGTAAGTCTCAGGATAGTATCAGTCATGTCATGATCAATAGTACTCTCAGTCGGTTATAGGACTTAGGAAAAACTCATTAGTTTCAGTATCCATCAAGTCTAGTTTAATTTTCAGTTTAGACCTTAGAAAAGTTAGTTAGTTAACATAGTCCAGTAGTATTTTGTCAGTCTATAGAACCCAGTGAACTCAGTCCAATTTAGTTATCCATACGATCGGTAATAGTTCAGTCCAGCCTAGCACAATTTAAAAATCAGTCTAGTGTCTCTTTAATTTAGAGTAGGATTTAGCACCGAGCGAACCCAGCGATGAGGGCATTCCTATTAGCAGAGAGTTTGACCCTTAGTAGCAATCCCAACATTACAGAACCACATATCCAGCGTAGGTTGAGATATCTTCCTGCCAGATTAGGGTTGATACATCTTAATTGAGTTTTACTACTAGTGAGGGTTGACGAAAGAGCTTTCTTCTAGGGAGGGTTAACTCACATCTTGTCTTTACCAGAGGCATGATACTGACAACCTTACAACTGGGTTTACAAGTTTGACCTTAATCGATTTGGAAAGGGGCATATTAGTTAGATAGTTTCCTCACATAGTCTCAGTTTCAGTTCTAGTCTCAAAATAGAACTCAGTGGAGTTCTATAGATTTAGAACTATTAGATATAGTCACTCAGTTCAGTACGGAACTTAGTATAGTCCATAGGATCAATACCTTAAGATATAGTCACTTAGTTATCAGCTACACAGTATTAGTAAACTCAGATATCATTAAATCAGTAATTCAAAAATTAGTATCCAGTTTTATAATGATCTCAGTTATAGTATACATATTCATGCATGTATAGTTATAATAATGTCATATGCATTTCAGCCTACCTCCCTTAGCATACCAGTATATTCAATGTACTGACGAATACTTTTCTCTTGCGCTATGATGTTTTATATCATAGGTTCAGATGTATCCATTCCCGATCACCCTTAGCAGTTTAGATCTCCAGCAGTCAAAGTTAGTGGTGAGTCCTTATAGTTCAAGAACATGATTATTTTTGTATTTTAGATTATTGTAGTAGTTCGTAGTTAGTTGGGGACTTGTCCCATTAACATATATTTTAGACAGTTTTGAGGCATTTTTAGACTAGACTATTTTCAAACAAATGTATCGGATTTGGTATTTCCTTTGTCGTATTTAGATTTGTTATAGTATTGAACCTTATGGCATGTTTTCAGCCTAATTTTCACATACTACAGTATTATTATTTAGTTATTATAGCAGGTACCAGTCATAGGTTAGCTTGTGGTCTTTTGGAATTATGAGCACTATGCAGCCTCCAGGGTACAGACTTGGAACATTACAGAGAGGCTATAAGATATTTATAGAAAAAGCCTCTAAATTATTAATCCTTATTGTTTAAGTTATTCATACCCTATATTTCATGTTATGTTCCACTCTTTTCAATAGAGATGGTGATGAGTAAATATCTAGATATTAGGGATATTGAGCTAATATCTTATGATGGATCATAAAATTAATGTAAAGTAGGGGACATGGATGACAGAGAGGTAAAGTAGGAATGAAAAGGTGCCCTTATTATAGATAGTTCTAGGAGGACCTCGCCTAAGCTCGAAATTCAGTGTGCAGAAGATGCAGGGCTAGCAAAAGGTTCCATGGGGTTCAATTTCTTCACAGTTCTAACTGGTCTATTTATTTTGTTATTGATACGTTTTGTTGCTATTCTTATAAGTGAACCAAATGTTTATCTAGTTCTAACTATAGTTTCACTGTCACTACCAACATCTACTTATGCTATTCTTTAGACCTCGAGTTGTGTTCCACCTTTTATGCTAGTATCTGATCATAGTATTATTGGTTTAGGGGTATAACCTTTATCTATGGTATTTTCATTTATGGATTCTCAACCATTCAGACTTGTTATTTCTCTAATTTCTTTAGGTACAATTATATCTTTTAATAATCAAGAAAGTTTTGAAAGGATCATTCCATTAGGTTTACATAAGTTCAGTGGTGCTATTGGTGAGAATGACTATGAGATTTTGATTAATTGCCAACAGAAGTTACATAATCTTAGAATCTTTGAGTCTTATAGTGTTTCTTATACTACCGATGAATTGACAGATGTGGTTAAGGATTGGTGGATGTTGTATTTGAGTGATAGGAATTTGGGTTTGTCTCATATGACTGAACATATATTTTTAGGCTTTCGTGAAGAGGTTTATGCTATACATTTTAAGGGACCAGTTGCGCGATTATTCATATCATTTCAGAGATGGTTTTCATTACTATTATTTAGTATGAGGCACATATTCACACATTATTTAGGCATTTAGTTGCAGACATCTAAATAAAATCTTAGCAGATTTAGAATTTTATGATGGTATTAAAGGTACATATTAGTTGGCTACAACTCCAACTGTAGTATTAAGGGCTTTTTTTAAAGAATTATTGAGCAGTCAAAGATGACTGAGTCAATTATATAGGCTACTTAGGGTGGCCCTAAGAAGGTGCATCATTATCATGAGTTTAGTGGACACATATTGCGAGGTAGTTCTTTTTGGTAGAGGTCCTTATGCTTATCATGGTATATCCATTCAAGACTATTTTTTAGGATCAGGTTACAGGTACTAACGTTTAGTGACTTTGGGTAGTCAGACATTTGGTTAGGGTAGTCATTATAGTTAACCTGTACTTCCTTATATAGTGGTAGGCTATATAGAGTGTTTTTATGTGATTAGTTTATCCATGTGCTTAAGGATTATCCTTGGTATATTTTCATACCTACTCATAAATGGGTAATGAAGGGTGATTTATAAAGTGATACAGTTGTAGATAAAGTTACTTGAGGTAGAGGTTGAGGTACTTTCAATGGTGGTCAAGGAGTTACTTAATCCATGAGTAGATGTACAATGGTATGCTATATTTTCAAGATTTGAGGTAGACACCTCTAATTCTTTTATTACAAATATCATCCCAATTTTGTATAGATTTGTTTCTATATTATTTAACTATAGTTTTACTTTCTCCTATATGTCTTTATAGTTTGCTTCCAATCTAGATGTTACATATAAGCCTCTTTCTATGCCTCTTCATGTTTCTACCTTGGTAGAAGATTCTTTAGTAGTGGATTGAGTGCACCGATCTTTTGTGGTTACCTTTGTAGGTTGGTAGACTTGGTCAAGGTTAATTTTCATAGATATGGTTGATTTTGACGTTATCATGGGTATGGATCTGCTAGCTCCTCATCATGCAATTTTGGACTACTATACAAAGATTGTGACCTTAGCTATGATGGGTTTGCCTAGGTTATCTTAGAAGGATACATTACATTTAGATATGAAGATTGTTATATATTTGTTGTATCTCGTCGCATGATAAGGAAAAGGTATTTGTCTTATTTAGCTCATATCAGTGGTATTAATAATGTCTAACTATTTTTATGGATTCTATTATAGTTGTTCATGAGTTCTTAGATATGTCTTCTACTATTTACTCGATATGCCAGGACCTTAATAATGATTTTGCTGTGATATAGAGCTAGGCACCAATTTTATTTTGTTCCTCCCTATAGGAGGGACACTGCAGAGTTGATGGAGTTGAAGGAGTAATTGTACAATTTATTAAGCAAGGGGTTTACTATACCTAGTGTATCCTCTTAGGGTGTACTAGTCTTTTTTTTAGAAGGAGATAGTTTCATACATATATGTATTGATTATAAGTTTTTGAACAAAGTGATGATTGAGAACAAGTATTCATTTCCTCGTATTGATGATCTATTTGTCCCACTTTAGGGAGCTTTAGTGTTTTCCAAGATTGATTTATGGTTTGTTACCATCAAATTAGGATTATAGTTTTAGATATTGTAAAGATATATTCATACTTCATACAGTCATTATGAGTTATAGGTCATGTCGTTAGGATTGAGAAATAACAATGTAGAATTCATGGTATTGAATAACTGGGTAATTTGATTGTATCTAAACTCTTTTGTGATTGTATTTATAGATAACATCTTGGGTTTTTCTAAGTGAGAGATTGACCATGTAAAGCATTTGAGGATTTTTCTTTAAAGGTTGCATAATGAAATATTGTATGCTATGTTTTCTAAGTGTGACTTTATATTGGATTTTCTCACATTCTGGGGTCATGCAATGATTAAGTATAGTATTATTATTGAATCAACTCCTATCTCTATTCAGAGTTTTGTTGGTTTGGTGGTTAATATGTGTGTTTTGTATATGGTTTCTCATCTATTAGGGCTCTTTTGACCGTCTTGACACAGAAAAACATGGTTTTTAGTGGTTGAATGCACGTGAGAAGAGCTTTAAAAATCTCAAAGAGTTGTTGACTTTGGCTCCTATCTTGATTTTCTCAAGGAGGTTATGGTTTTTATCATATCTTGTAATACTTTAGCTGTTGGTTTGGGGGCAGTGTTGATACAGTAGGATACGATGATTGATTTTGACTTTACTAGTTGAAGCCTCATGAAAGAAATTACCCTACCCATGATTTGGAGTTTGTAACTATTGCGTTGGTGTTATAGTTGCGGTATCATTACTTTTATAACCTGCCTTATGAGATTTTCTCAGACCATAATAGCCTTGAGTACTTCTTCAGATAGTTAGATATTAATAAGAGAGCGATATTTGGTTAAGTTGTTTAAGGATTATTAAATAACTATTTTGTACCATCCATGCAAGACTAATATAGTTGTGTATACCTTGTGTCAAAAGTAGACATCTATGGGATTTTAGATCATCTCTTGACCAAAGAATAGCCTTTAATCATGTAGGTTCAGTCTTTAGCTAATCAAATGGTCAGCCTTGATATTTGACACTCGAGCATGTTTTATCCCTTTTTGATGCTAGATCTTTCTTGATGGAGTAGATTTAAGCTCACTAGTTAAATAATGGTAGTTTGAAGGAGATTTAGGGTAAAATGTTTAGTGGTAAGGCTAAAGCCTCCCTTTATTCTTATGGTGTATTAAAGATTGGAGTTTGAGTTTATGCAATGAGATTTAAAGATTGGGTACAATTTATTTTAGAGAAATCCCATTGTTGTAGATATACTATACATCCTAGTCTGACCTAGATGTATCATGAATTGAATAAGCTTTACTGGTGGGGTGGTTTGAAGAAGGAAGTATCAGATTTTGTTGCTCATTTCTTATGTTGTCAAGAAGTAAAGGTCGAGCTTTAGATAAAAGGTGATTTGCTACAAATATTACCCATTCTTAAGTAAAAGTGGGAGTGGATCACTATAGACTTTTTGTTGCGGTTGCGTCGTACTTCATATAGTTCTGAAGTTATTTAGGTCATCATGGATCGGATGACCTAATCAACCCATTTCATTCCTATCTAGATTTTATGTAGTCCTAAGAAGTTGGCCCATATCTATGTTCGTGAGATAGTTTATCTTTATAGGGTATCATGTCTATTAATTTAAAAAGAGGCTCAAAGTTCACTTTTAGTATCTGTTGGTCTTTTCACGAAGAGTTGGCACCTAGGTTAACCTTAGTACAACTTTTCACCCCTAGAGTAATGGTCAATCATAGTGTACTATTTAAGTTTTGAAGGATATGTTCCACATTTTTTAATGAATTTTAGGGGTTATTGGGAGCATCTTTTGGATTTAGCAAAGCTTACTTATAATAATAGCTATTATTCAAGTAAGAAGATGGCTCCTTTTTAAGTATATTATGGTAGTAACTATCAATAACCTATAGGTTGTTTGAAACTTCAGAGGTTAGACCTTGCGGTTTTAGATTTTTATATGAGTCTTTGGATAGAGTTTAAGTGATTTGCGATAGGCTTAAAGAAATCCAGAGTAGAAAAAAGCATCATGTAGACCCCAGGGTTCGTGGCTTGACAATTGGGAATGGTATGATAAACACCAAGTATATTTTGCTGTTTGAGATTCTTTAGACAGTTGAAGAGGTTATTTTTTAGTTGGCATTACCTCCGAACTTTTAAGGCATTTATCCAGTTTTTCATGTATCTATGGTTTATCTATATTTTTCAAATGAGTCTCATGTGATTTGTTGGTACTCAATAAACTTATATAAGAGTTTGACCTTTTTTGATGATTTAGTGTTTATTTTATCCAAGGATGTAAGATGATTGCATTCTAGATATATTCCTGCATTTATGATTCAGTGAAGACACCGTCCTAGTGATGAGGTGACTTTGGAGGTTGAGTTTGACATGAGTAGTAGTTAACCTTAGTTCATTACTGATTAAAGTATTCTCTTCCCTTTAGCTTGAAGAAGAAATAGATTTTTAATGGTGGATTCTATAATAATCTGAATTTGTGAATTTTCCATTTTTATGTGGTTTGAACATTTTTCCCTTCCTAATGGTTACTACATTTTGATTTTGAGGTTCGGGGTTGGTTGGTATAATTCTAGATGCAATCACGAGTATGTTTTGTGAGTTTACAATTATTTAGAGGCTTGAGAAGCGATATAGTTAACTTTAGTCAACATTTTTTTATTCTCAGTTCCAAATGGCAAAACAAAAAGTACTACATATGTAGAATGACGAATTTGAGTTATTAGCAAGTTAAGTTCAATTTTGAGACATTTATATCTCATTTTCACCATTTGTATAGAAAATAATGAAATAGTGTCTAAAGGGTTAATATATGAATAACAACCTTTTTCAAAAATCCAACTATGCCGATAAGTGTGGAAAATTAAAATTATCATATTTACTTGTATGGTTTAATTCTATTGGGTTGAACCTTGAGAGTCCATTCTGAGGTTTCAAAACTTTGCAGATCATTTGATGGCTGATATCTGGTGCCTGAATATCACCTTCTTCGCCAATGCAGACCTCAGGCCATGAATGCAGAGAATAAATTGTTCCTTGATCATGAATGCAATTATGGGGCCATGATCACAAAGGTTATTTAGTTTGGGTAAGGTAATAGGCCTTTTATCAAGAACATAATCGGTCTGTTGCAAATACGAGGGTTCCGATCTTGGATCTTCCAAAATTCTATGGCCAATATAATTGGCTGATAAACTCGCAAAAGCGAAGGCTTATCCGCATTCATGAGGTACTATTCATTAGATAGTATAAAATTCCATTTTCTTGATTTTACTCCCTTTTGCCCCACCATGCTTTGGGGAAGGTAATTTTTGAGGGTTTTAACATAGATATTTGTGTGGGTAACTATAAAATCATAATTTCACTATTTTCCATTGATTTTGAATTGAAAACACCTTTAAATCATGTTTTCAATAAATAAAATTATAGTTTTACCAGTAAAGTTTAAAGAGGGTTTTTTTTTGCCTTGATTTAACCTATTTTTGCAGAGATTTTCATTGGTAGACTCTGATAAACTTTGGAAATGTGTTTTTGAAACAAAATTCAAGTTTTACCCCTTTTGTTTTCCAACTTGTTTTTAAGTCCTCTTTGACCGTAGCCTAAATATGGACAGTATAAGTATTGTTGGCTTTCTTTCAATGCATTGATGATATATTTGAATGTTGTAGTTGAATCTGAGATCTTTCATAACGGTAAGCCTTGATGTTGAAGTACTTTGGACCAGATTTTTGTCATCACGTGGTAGGATATGACTTAACTTAATTCAGATTTAGCTGGGTAGTTAATAAATAAGTAAAGCACACTATAGGTTGGGGAAGGAAGCTAGTGGGTTTATATTCTAATATTATCTTACTATTGTGTGACCATGTAGGGGCTTGTACTTATTTATTGTTGACTTGTGGTATTTGATATTGTGTGTTGCTTGTGTGGGGCTTTATTTTATATCATTTGTCTTATTTGTGCATATTAATTCCTTCATTCTAGATATAATAAACGTGCGGGGGCTTAATATGATGATATAGGCCTTATGTGAGCATGTTTCCTTTTATCATGATAAAATACACATGTTAGGGGTTGATAAGACAATAATGATGTCTTGAAGGCATATTTATTTTGATGGTACCTATTAGGAGATGAAAAATCATGAATTATTGACACATTAGGTTGATTTTTGGGCTCAATTATATACACTTATAAGTTAATTTTATGGGATATCCTTATTTTTGGTTGATTGTAAGCATTAAATTCTGATTTAATATATATACACTCAGAGGATACTAGTACCGCTAAAAAACACTATTTTTGAATAAAAATGAGGCACTTTTCTGAAAACCCTCTTCGTGAACACTAGCCAGAGAGGAGAGTTGAGATTGAGATAAAAGAAAGAATATATGGGATACGATTCCCCATGGGTCTTACTAAGTAGCCGCAAGCTCGATATATGTATACAAAAACTTATGGTATTTCGTTCTTCATTCATCCCATCTAATTTCAGAGGATTGTATAACATATGAATCTTGCTTATTTTTCTTAGATTTCTTAACTTTTGTCTGGTTGTCGGGTATTTCTCCTTTATATTTGTATTTTTACTATTTTTGTGTCCTTATATATTACTCTTAATGGAGATAATTTGAGGCATAATTTAGGATTTTTTTCTTGCATATGACGTGCTCATTGTATATTTTGCTTATCTATTTTCTTGTTTGCTCGGTCTGCCGATGATACCTAATGGGTATAAGTGAATTGTACTTACCCCTACTATGGCCTTTTGGTATAATTCCTAGCATGAGTGTGATGTGTAGATATTGAGATTGCGTTGTTGATTGGTGATATTCGAGGTATTGGACTATTCTAGCATTCATGACAAATATCTCACTCTAACTTACATATGTCATTATTTGATTAGAGATAGATTTTGTGCTTTTCATTTTGGATATGTATATTTATTGCTCCTACTTTATGACACAATGTTTATGGTGGTTTTTGTATTTCTTCAAACTAATACACACACACAAATATATAGTAAATTAAAGTCTGAAAAACACACAAACCACCCCAAACATGGTGTCATTATTTAAGAACAATCTAAGAATATATCCAAAATTGAAAAGTACAAAATTCGTCTCTGATCTATATATATATACATCTACATATAGACATCTATCTCTCTCTCTATATATATATTCCTTGATTGGCCTGATTTAGTTTTAGAAGTTTCACTTGGTCTCATACATACACACATATAGATGTGTGTGTTTGTATATATATAATAAATGAAAGCCCAAAGAAATACCTAAACCACCCCAAAGGTTATTTTATAATGTAAAATCAATCTATGTACAAATCAAAAATTAAAAAGTACAATATATGTCTCCGATCCATATATATATATATGTATGTATGTATGTATGTATGTTTATATATGTGTATATGTATGTATATATATATGTATGTATGTATATATATAGTCCTTCATTGGCCTAAATTCATTGTAGAAGTGTCGCTTGGGTATATATACATGTATTTATGTATGTATATGTATATATGTATGTATATTTATATGTATGTATGTATATATATATATTCCTTCATTGGCCTAACTTCATTGTTGAAGTCTTGCTTGGGTGAAGGCCATCATAAAGTTCCAACCTCTTTCAAATATAAAACATTGATTCTGAAAGGATTACCCTTTCCAATCTAATATTCTAAAGGTAGAGGATGTGGCCTGCCTTTCATAAGTCATGACCTGAGTCTATCCCCTAGTACTGAGTCATAACTTGCTGCTCACCAAGGGTCCTGAAGGACCCTTGGTAGAGCATAACTATAGAGTAATATAAATAATAAACCTAGAGTAGAAACAAAAGCAATGATAATAGTCAAAATCTAAGCGGGAAATCTTTATTAAGCCGGTTGGAAATAAAATAAAGACTATCAACTACTATATAGCTATTTTTCTAGTAAATACATTACCACTAAACATAGGAGTCAACCTGTATTGACCCTCCAGGTTATTTTTGGCATTTCATTTTTTTCATTTAGAGCTTTCTTATTGCTACCCCAAGTCATTCATGACTTGTTGGAGCTTACAGATAAGTTATCGAGTTGTTTATTTGGTTTTTAGAACCAATTCCGTATTTTGAAGTCCTCAAGGTTAAACATGGCTACCAGGCAAAAACACCAGTCAAATGACCTCATATGCCCATTTTGGAAGTTGCAACAGCTCCAAAACATTGATTTTAGGATAGGTGGATCCATGGTTTAGGTCTCGAGGCTTTTAAATTCATTCTGAGCTATTGGCCAAAACCAAAATGGCACATAGGCGTGGGACCCACTTTTCATTGAAATTACCGTATATGGAAATTTTAACAAGGCTATTGGTTGAACAACATCGAAGTTAATATAGTAGAATACTTTATTTGCATTTAAGAGATTCTGGATGAACTTGATGGGTCGTTGGAGACTTTGAATTTCTAAGTATTAGCTGGTGCTGGTGCATTTGCTTAAATACCAATTGGGTTACTTAAGTGAAGGCTGCTAAAGTTGTCAGTCAGTCACTTATGTAGGCTAGCTTTCTCAGGAAGTAACTCTTAAGTGAGTCCTTTGGTGATTAAACGATGGTTGCTCAAGTAGCCAAAGGTTTCTTATGAGACATTTTCCTATTTATTCAATATCGCTAAAGCGACACTGGGTCACTTAAATGATGACCGCTTAAGCAACCCAGTGTTTGCTTAGGCGACACCTAGGGATTGGATAATCATATAAATTCCCCACTTAGCCTATTTTCTCTCATTATCACCCATTTTTAGGAATGTAAGACCCTAAAAGTGTGGAAACATAGGAGAACAATTGTTGCATAATTTTGGGGTGTTTGTAAGCTTGAGTAACATGTTTCTTCTTCGAATTCTTAGTAAGTTTTCATAAATCTCATGGATTAATTACCCATAATTTCCTAAAATTCCCTAGAATATTATTTGGTTAATTGTAGCACCATTTGAGCTATGTGTTCAACCATTCTTGGGGGCAAAGGTTTCTTAAGAATAGAGGGACGTGAAACTGGTATTGAAAATATGGTTCCACAAATGGACACCATTTAGGATTTTTATGCAATTTTGGAAATGATCCATAATAGATCAATAGGGATATTATTCTTCTCGTATTCATAAGTAGATTATGATTTTGATAGTGTGTCATCTTGAGAAAGCTTCTCGAAAGAGGAAATCATCAATTTAGTGGATTTTCTTACGTTTTTCTTTGGTGTCCAGGTAGGATAGTTTTATCATCCTTCTAGATTATGCTAATATGGAGGTATGATTGTTATAATTAGTATTATTTGGTGTGTTTAGGCTACTAAGCAACCGTAAATTAGGAGTAATTGACTATATTGCTCGTGTTTTAGGTAGAATTACTATCCTAGGGTAATAGTGGCTTCTTTGACATTAAAAATTAAACTTTGATACCTTATCCTAGTTGGGGGTAGAATTTTCCATCAATTATATTTTTGGAGATTAGAAGTGGGGCCCTCCAGACCACCTTAGGCCAAAACACTAGTGAGTTCGTTATAAGACTTCAAAGGGCATAATATATTCTTAATATTGCATATTCTAGAGTTTGTACAAACAGAATCCTTGCAGCTTATGCTAGTTTTGTACTTTATAGTTAATGCTCGTTCTAGTTCCAGTTTAGTTATTTATGTTATTGACACTGATTTGATTCCGGCATTATTAATGGCAGGAGTTACGGTTCGAGTCCAACATTTGATTATATGAGTTCTTATTTAAGTCCAACACTAGGTTATTTTAGTTTTGATTCAAAGTTGGCTTTGTCTATCTGAGTTTCATTTCATGTACGTCATGAATGGGTTGTTCAAATAGGTTATGGAGTTGGTTTAAATTAGTGATTTATTGTGTGGATGGATTCTTTGTTATGTCCTAAGTAATGGATTGATTATGAAATTATGGTTACTTACTTTCTTGATATTACCCTACGGGCTTATAGGGGCCCGCTTTGAGTTATTTACTTTTTCATAATTAAAGACTTATAGGGGGAATCTTGTAGTTTTATTTATGCCCTTTGCATATTATATCTATTTTAATTATTCATATATAGTGTTGGAGCTTATTTATATGCTTCCCTTTATCCTTTACTTAGTTTATTTATCTTGCATATTATCATACTTATATCATGATTTTCTCCAGTTTATTAATGATGCCTACTAAGTACCTATGGCTTTGGTACTCATACTACACTTTTGTTCCTTTTTGGTGCAGATCCATATGCTGGTTCCAGTCGTTGATGCCAAGTTCATAGTAAGTTGAGTTTGGATATAGGGTGAGCCCATGGAGTCGTAGATATCATTTTTCCTTCTGTTATTTATGTCTAGTATTTCATTATTAGAGTTGGATTTGTATTAGAGTATTTTGGCACTTATGTTCCTTTTTTTTGTAGCTCTTCTATACTACTAAGTCGTGGGATGATTATATATGTTTTATGTGTCTTTTAGGATTTTATTATTGTAATTCTTTAATTGTAAATTTTCCACTTTTACAGTAGTTTTCCAAAAAATTAGCCTATTGTTTATTGATTTGGGCTATAGTTTGGCTTATCTACTAGTGGGATAAAGTAGATTCCATCAGGAATCGTAAATCATGTTGTAAAAATTGGTATCAGAGATGAGCTGTGTCTTGTAGAGTGTCGCAGATCAGAGCGATAACGTACATCTATTTCTTATATTTGAGAGCCTATAGGTCATTCTTTGGAGTTCTTCACATTCTTCAGTCATTTCATGCTAAAATTCTGATTTGGTTTATAAATAATTATTTTGTTTTCAATCTTTGGCAAATGGATAGGACACGTACTACAGCTACATGAGATGAGGACCCTAAGACCATATCTAGGGATCTTAATATAGTATATAGAAGATCGAGAGATTGAGTATAACCTAAAGATGTAGACCCAGGTAGGGCCCAGGATAGGGCGCCTTCACAAGACCCTATTTCTATTCCCAAGATAAAGATTCTTCTGCCTCAGCCCATGGTGACTAAGGACCAGCATAGGCTTCATTGGGATTTATTTCTTATCTAGTGCTTAGGGATGCATTTATTAAGCTTTTTGGATTGGTTAGTGGTACACTGCCTGATGGTTCACAGTCTATGGATCAGAGTGGGACTTTTTCTAGGGCTCAAACTATAACTGCAGTTCCTAGAGTTAAGTTCCCTTCTGCATCGATGCTTGTTCAAGAAGTGGTGTCTTCTTCGCAAGTTACTAACCCTACTATATCTACTGAGGAGCAAAAATTGCTGGGTAGGTTTTTTGGATTAGATCTGCCTAGGTTTTCTAGTGCACTGAGCGAGTATTTTTATGAGTTCTTGATTTTTTTCTTAGGATAGGCTCCATAATATAGGCCTAGTTAAGTCTTGTAGTGTGAATTACACTACTTTTTAATTCGACATGGAATCTCAAAATTAGTTGAGAGGTAATCTTGATTCCAGGCCAAAAGGATTTCCTCCATTGAGATAGACTTAGTTCTTTGAGATTTTCTTAGACAAATATATGCCTCGTAGTCTAAGATATCATTGAGAGGTTAAATCTCAAGGATGGAATTGGTATACATAACTGTTGTAGAGTATGAGGCTCTATTTTATGAGTTGGATGGGCTTCCTAAATCTATTTTTACTACTTAGTAAGAGAAAAATCGATGATTTGTTTTGGGATTGAGACTTTTTCTTTAAATGTTTGCATAGAGTTCATTGTTGTGGTAGGTCTTTTGCTGAGGTTTTTGAGCTTGAGTAGGTTATAGAGGTGAACTATTATGAAACCTAAGGGGCAGAGATAATAGACCATTCTATCAGGGTTGTTTCAGTGGGAGCTACAGTGGCTTATAGTTCAGAAGTAGTGGTTCTCAAGGTTGGTACCCCTGAATTAGCCTTATCACTATAAGGGTTAGTCTAGTAGGCCTTTTCATATCACACCTTAGATCACCGATGGAAGTCAGCCTAGTTTCTTTGCTCATCCTACCTAGATTAGTAGTCATCTTTCAAGGGTTCATTTTTAAGTTATTCTATTAGTGGTGGTTATTCTGACTGAGCTATCTAGTTTTAGTACAATACCTAGGGTATGTTATCTTTATAGGGATTTTGGCTATTTTTTTAGAGAGTGCCCTAGTTATGAAGTGATAATTCCTTTAGCTCAGACTATTCCACAAATTAGTGAAATACATTCCCTACCTAGAGGAGGTATTTAAGGTCACTGGGGTGGTCCCCAGGATGCCCATGGATGTTATTAAAAGAGAGGATAGGAGATTAATCAGGAAGCCATCTAGGTGATGAGCATAGTCAATTGTATGTTGTACCTAGCAAAAATAAAAATGAGTCCTCAAATGCTATTATTATAGGTACGTTTTGGTGTGTCATCTATTCGCCTTTGTCTTATTGGACATAGGATTCACTTATTCTTATGTGTCTTCTTAATATGCCCCATGGTTAGAGTTATCTTGGGATTCAGTATCAGTGCCATTGCCTATATCTACTCCTATGGCTGACTATTCAGTAGTTGATCGTGTTTTTAGATCATGTATTTTGACAGTTTGAGAGTTAGTTAACTAGGATGATCTTATTTAGTTAGATATGGTGTATTTTGATATAATTCTTGACATGGACTAGTTATCCCACTATCATGTAAGCTTGGATTGTTTTTCAATTCATTATCTTAGCCACGCCTGACATACCCCTAGTTGTACAAAACTGAGCTATTAGCTGTAAGACAATAGGCATTATTTCTTATATTCAAGATAGGATACTTATTTAGAGGGTTTTAGAGTCTTTTCCCACTTATATTCATGATGTTAGTGTAGAGAGCCCATCCTTGAATCTGTTCCTATTGCTTATGATTTTCATGATGTTTTCCCAACCGATTTACCTAGTCTTCTTAGTTAGTGTGATATTGATGTTACTATTGATATTAAGTTGGGAACCCAATCTAATTCTATGGCATCTTGCCATATGATTCTTTTTGAGTTAATGAATTAAATTCTCAACTTTAGGATCTTTTAGTCATGGGTTTTATTGGACTGAGTGTGTCCCTTTAGTGATCTAATATTGTTCGTGATGTTACGGGTCAACGACCCAACCATGTTCATGGATTTGATGAACCATGTATTCAATCCTTATTTGTATTCTTTATTGATTGTTTTCATCAAAAACATACTTGTGTATTCAAGGAGTAGAAAGGAGAATATACAACATTTCACAATTGTGCCCCAAACTTTGAAAGATCACATGCTTTTTGCCAAATTCCTTAAGTGTGAGTTGTCGGCTTCAATCAATTACATTTCTTATGAATATGGTATCTAAGGATTATATTATGGTAAAATAAACAAATATTGAAGCTCTTCACTATTGGGCAAGCCTACATCCCTGTCTATGGTTCGTAGTTTTATTAAATTGGCGCATAACTATTAATGGTTCATTGAGAGTTTTGCTACTATTGTAGTGGCAATGACTAAAGCTCAGAAGGAGGCTCCTTTCAGATGGTCTGAGGAATGTAAGTCAAGCTTTGAGAAGCTCAATAGATTCATCACTTTTACTCCTATTTTAGATCTTTTTGTGGAGGGTGAGCCATTTACCATATATTATGATACATCCGATGTTTGTTTAGGTTGTTTATTGATGCAACAAGGTCAAGTTTTTGCTTATGCATTAAGACATCTGATGATGTATGAGAACAACTACCCCACTCATGATCTGGAGTTGGTAGTAGTAGTTTTCACACTTAAGATTTGGCGATATTATCTTTATGGTGTGCATTATGAGATTTTAACGGATTATCATAGTCCTCAACATATCATGACAAAGATAAAGCTTACTTTTAGGCAGTGCAATTGGATGAAGTTGCTTAAAGATTATGACATCTCTATTTTGTTTCATCTGGGCAAGGTGAATGTGGTAGTAGATTCCTTGAGCTGGAAGGCGGTGAGTATAGGTAACTTGGATTCTATTTTAGTTTATCAGAGGTTGTTGGCATGAGACATCTGGTCCTTACCCAACTTGATGGTGAAACTTGATATTTCAAACCCTAAGAGGATTCTCGCAAGTGTTGAGGCGAGGTCTACATGACTAGAGCAGATTTGGAGTCATTAGTTTAAGGGTATGAGACTTCTGTTCATTTGTAATTAGGTCTTGAGTTGGGAGTCCATGAGGGATACCATAGATTCTAAGGGAGTTTTGAGATTTGATGGCTACCTTTATGTTCCGAGTGTTGGTGAATTAATTTGGATAGTATTACGTGAGGCCTACAACTCTATCTACTCAATTTTCTTGAATTATAGCTAATTTGTATAGAGATTTGAGGTAACATTTTTAGTGAAGTGGTATAAAGAGAGATATGAAAGACTTTGTATCTCATTACCAATGTATTAGCAGGTGAAGGTGGAGCATCAGAAAACTGGTGACTTAATTCTTGTATTGCCCATCCCCGAGTGGAGATAAGAGTGGATTACCATAGACTTTATTAGTAGGTTTCCTTGAACATACTGTGGTTCTAATGGTATTTGGGTCACTATATATCGTTGACCAAATCATCATATTTAATTCCTATTTAGATGTTCTTCAGTTTTGGGTGTGCCTATTTCTATCATTTTAGATTGGGGTTCAATGTTTAACTCACGCTTTTGGAGAGCTTTCCAGGAGGATTTGGGCAGTTATTTGAATCATAGCACAACCTTCCACACTAAGATTGACAGGCAATACGAGTAAACTATTTAGGTTCTCAAGGATATGTTTGGATCCTGCGTCAAATGATTTTGGAGGACATTGGAGCAACACTTGGCTTGGGAAAAGTTAGCATATAATAGTAGCTACTATTTGAATATTTAGATGGCACCATTTTAGGATTTATATGGTATATAATATCGTTCCCCGATTGAGTGGTTTGATACTTACAATATTAGACCCTGTGGTATTGACTAGTGTTAGGAGTCGTTGGATATAGTCAGGGTTATTCAGAATAACTTTAGGGCATCGCAGAGTAGGTAGAAGGCTTATACAAATAGTGGACTTCGTACCTTATGATTTAGAATTGGTGACCAGGTATTTCACGGTGTATAACCTACGAAGGGTGTAATCAGGTTCTAGAGAAAAGGTAAGATTATCCCCCAATAAATTTGACCTTTTGAGATCATTCGCATCGTCAAAGAGGTTGGTTATGAGTTAGCCCTACTCCTCGATTTTGCTATTGTCCATCAATGTACTATGTTTCTATGTTGTTGCAATACATTTCTGATAGGTATCATTTGCAAAGATGGGGCATAATTTAGTTGGATTAGAGATTGACCTTAATGGAGGAATCGATGTTCATATTAACTAGAAATGTCAGGTGGTTCAACGCTATTGAGAATCTAGGCTCAATAGAGGCACCGCCCCATAGAGGTCTCTACTAGGATGATTAAGAGCAAGATGAGGACATAATATTCTCACCTAGTAAAGGCTTCATGTACATTCTAATACTTTACTTTTCCAAATGAAAGTGTTTTTAGTAGTGGATATTGTATTGACCCTCTATGTCATTTTCAGCATTTCCACTCATTTTCATTGAATAGAGCTTTCCTATAACTAACTCAAATCATTTAGGACTTGCTTGAGTTTATAGTTCATTTACACGGTAGTTTGTTTCATTCTTCAAGTCAATTCCCTATTTTAAAGTCCTCACTAGTTAAAATTTGCTACCCAACAAGAACTTTAGTCAAACAGCCTCGTATGCCAATTCTAACAGTTCCAACAACACTAGAACATCGATTTTAGGTTGGGTGGACCCTTGGTCGGGTCCCAAGGATTTTGAACTCATCTCAGGATATTGGCGGGAAGTTAAAAAAAATTGCACATGGGAGTGGGGACCAACTTTTCATGGGTACAAAATTCAACAAATCCATTGAATCTAAAATAAAAAATTTTATAGGTTAGAATAGTTCATTTTAGTATTTGAGATTTTAGATGAATCGCAAGGGGTCGGTTTAGACTTGGAAATTTAAAAGTCTCAGCTGGTGATAGTGCATTCACTTAAGCACCCACTTGGTCGATTAACTAAAGGCCGCTAAAGTTTGCAACCGATAACTTTAGTGGTCTGACTTTCTCAATAGGTATCTATTAAGTGATTCCTTTTTCGTTGAAGCGACCAAAGGTTGCTTAAGCAACATGAACAGATTTAGCTAATTTATTTAAAGCAATACTTGGTCGCTTTAGTGATGTCCGCTTAAGAGACACCTGGACACCTGGAATCAAATAAATTACATAGTTCATTTTCTCCCATTTTCAATAGTGCAGAACCCTAAAAAGTGTGAAACTTAAGAGAACTATTAGTGTGTGATTTCAGTGTGTTCATAGGCTCCAGTAATACGTTTCTTCTTTGAATTCTTAGTAATTTTTCATCAATATCATGGATTCATTTCCCTAAAAACCCTTTAATATTGGTGGGTTAATTGTAGGACTATTTGAGCTCAAAATTAAACCATTATTGAGGGTAAATGCTTCTTGAGCATAGAGAGGCGTGATGTCGATTTTGAAATTGTGATTTTGAAAATGGGTCCCACATGGGATTTTTATGTAATTTTGGACTCAAAGAACAATAGTGCTATATGGATGTCGTTGTTCTCGTATATATGAGTGGATTATGATTTTGATAGCATGACATCTTTGGAAAGCTTCTCAGAAAGGGAAATAAATGATTTAATAGATTTCTCCGGCATCCAGATAGGCTAGGTTTACCTTCCTCATTGATTTAGCTAATTTGTAGTTTATTTATGATATTATGCTAGATATAGGATGGAAATTTTGTCGTGTAGGTAAGAATCATAAATTTGGCATAATTGATTTAGTTGCTCGTGTTTTAGGTAGAATTACTATCTTAGGGATAAAAGTGGCTTGTTTGAAATCTAAAGGTTAATATAGATACCTTAGCATAGTACAGGTAGAATTTACCTTAGTACAGATTTCTTTGCATTAGAAAAGGGCCCCTTCAGCCCATCTTAGGCCAAGACTATTACTAGAATCTTGTAAGACTTAAAAGGGAATAATATATTCTTAAAGTTTTATATTTTAGAGTTTGTTGAAGTTGTATCCTTGCCACTTATGCTAGTTCAATACCTGGGAGTTGATACTTGTTCTACCTCTTGTTTGGTGATATATGATCTTGAGATCTGTTCGATTCCAACATTATTTATAGCATAAGTTTTTATTCAAGTTCGATATTTTATTATATGAGTTTTGGTTTAAGTCCAACATTTGATTATATGAGTGCCAACTCAAGTCCATTATTTAAATATATTTTTATTAGTTAACGTACGTTAACT